>NC_053428.1:28032676-28231105 GCF_007990345.1 Gossypium hirsutum
AATTGTAGCAAGGGAAAGGACAAATAAATACCGGGTGTGCGGGTCCTATTTAATTAAACCAACAGCCTATGCCCCCCCCCATCCACACAAGAAAAACTCTTACAAATGGTTGTGTCCGGACGGGGAGGGACTCATCATTTGTATCTTTTAGGTTGGATGTTTTTGATGTTCCAAGACACTGAAAAATGTTGGGATTTGGGAATGTGGGTTCTTGCTTTTTCTATTTTACTTACTGCATTCATTCGCCATCGAGATCATATATGATACACCAGAAGAATTTTTTAAAAATTAAAATTGAATAAGTGTTATCATCTCATATTATATAACATATATATTTTCAACTAATAAAAATACTTCCGCCAATGCATGGTACACTACTTACATAGCTTCAGCAAAGTTTCAGTGAAGCTCACTACTTCAGCTACTGGTATTTTGTCGGCTCCTACAGAAGATAAGTATGTGTGAATGACTAGCATTTATCCTATTAAGAAAATTTTAATCTAACTTCATTTCAAATGTAAAATCAAGGTTAGATCGGAAAAACGTTTCACTTTTATTTTTGATTTTATAAGCATAGATGGAAAATAACAAAACCGTGACATCACCACTAATTCTTTGACAGCAGGTAAAAGACAACACATATTCTTTCCAATAAATCTATTTGGAACAAATCATCGAAGAATAAAGAGATATTTTTCGGCGGCAGTTTGTAAGAGATTTACTTTCTGAATTTCTTTTTCTTCTTTCCTTCATAATTAATTCATGAATGCAATTAATAAAAAGGAATACACTTTATTAATTTATTACTTTATGGATTGCTTCCGATTTCCAAAAGACCCTAACGTGTATTCAGATGCTCATCATAAATTCATAATGCAATTTACGTAAATTAGACTAAGGAAAAAAGAAATATACCTAAACACTTGTCTTAACAAATCATATATAATCAAAAAAAATTTTTAAAAATGTGGGTCGTGATGGTGAAACTAAACTTTGAATCTACCCTAAAAAATGTGGAAAACCATTAACAAATAAACTATGGGTCATGATCGTTGTTAATATTAACCATGTTACTCTTTTGTTCGCAACCGCCATTAGATATGATGCTGCAAATGCATCATTACCCAAATCTAATGGGCGTGCTTTTTTAAGTTTTTATCTTATTATATTTTTTAATGATAAATAAAGGATAGGGATTGTCCAGAAATTTAATCCGAGATCAGTCTACCATTTTTTTTTCTTAATTGAGTTAATGTATATTTTTATACTCCTTTAATGAATTAGAGGATGATTCATCATCTAAAATTTCTAAAAGTAATTCTATTGATTATATTACATTAGCTAATTCATTTTTCGTGCCTAGCATTACAAATTGTTAGTACATTAAATATAAATATTTTTTTACCTAGAAGAATTATGAACTCAACAGCCTACCAATATTTTTTTAAATAAATATTTTGCTTAATTAAAAAATTTTCTCTTAAGGATTTATTTATTAAATAAATTTTAAATAAAAGGACTTTGCCTTATTAATTAATTACCTTATGTAATCATGTGATTAATAAATATAATTTATTTTTTACTTTAAGTTACAAGTATAACCACAATTACAATAATAAATATTGCATCTAAAATTATAAAAATAATAATTTATTATAAAGTATTATTAAACTTACAAGTAAATATCTCTAAACCTAAACTAGAATAAATATATAATATTCATATATTGTCATACAGACCAAAAATTCATACATAATTTATGTAAAGTAAAACTCAAGCTTAACGTCCTAAAATTCTCAAGAGTCTGTACAATAATAAATAAACTAAATAAAAAATAAGAAGAGAGTATAATATTTATTTTTATTTACAATTTAGTCGTAAATAAATATTAAAGGGTTTTTATGAAACTTGAAAGCAATAAATGTATTTTATATTAAATTTGAAGGAGGTATAGAATAGGTGTCTTTTACGTTAAGCATGCATCTAAGCAACCTAAAAATGGCAGGGCATTGAGATACGGGGCGCATACAAAAGATACGTTGCGAAAGAGAAAGGATAAACATATGTGGTTAACTTTTTTTGTAGATTTCTTTTTTATTTTACGATTAATTCTTTGTAATATTATAAAAATGACAAAGCTGAAAGTGCTTCTTTTGTCAGATTGCCAATGATGATAGTCATCATGGGTGTTATTACAACTAATACAGGGAGATTATGGGTTCAAAGAATTGCGCTTTTGTCGGATACATAACATATATATATAGTTTTTCTGTCGTCCAAATATTCTTTAGGCAAGCGAAGAAGAAAAGGGAGATCACAGCCGAATTGCAGTTCAGAATTCGGAGAGTACCATTTCTTGTATTGTTATGTGAACATATTATATATAAAAGAAAAGCAAAAATAATCTGGATATGAAAGATTGCAAGAATATGTTGCAGCGGCGCTAGCTGAGTATTAATTATTCTTGGGGAAAATGCTGTTTGGAAGTGTGAATAAATAATATTTAAGGAATGTATTTAATATTTCTCTAATCATATGAGCATAAAGTGTTAATATCTCGTCTCCTTCGATCGAATATGTGCAGGTTTTGACTTGGGGAAAGTGGCCTGCCCAGTGCGCATCAACCATAAAGTTGGCACCACTTCTTTTCTTCTTTTACATTTACATTTGTGTTGTATATTATATTCAGTATAATTATAGTTATAATTTATTTTAATTTAATTTTGATACGTTATCTTATTGGTTTTATATCCATTCTAACTATATTCCACTTGATTTTCCATTTGAAGAGAATACAAGTCAAATTCATCATTGAAGCAAAGCATATTCTCTTCAACTTGTGAATTCTAATATGTTAGTTTTGTTTGATTTTAGCATTTTCCTAGGGCACATTGCATTTCACAAGCCCTCTGTGACCTGAAATTTTTAAGATATAATCTATCATTCTTATTAATTAATCGTTATTTGTTGACCGAGTTTTAACTCAGTTAATCACCATTGTTGTAATATCAAAAAGGACATGAGTTTAATTATGCTTAAGCATATTACCATCTGATTTAAAGAATAGAAAGTTAAAGATAATTTAGGGATTGTATCAAAAATAATAATCAATAGTTATTTACACAGAAGGTTAAATTTCTCCTCCTTAAAACTCTAAAGCAGAAGAATCATTCCTATATTGATTTCAAAACAACAATGACAACCAATGCCACTCATTCACATCATATCATATCCTAGCATAGCACGTTTGAGACCAACATGACACATTTCTTGAACTATCTAGAACTATACCTCAATCTATTTACAAAGGGGTGTAGGCAATCCATCCTTATTTACAATGCATACCAGGGAAGATAGAGGTTGTATCACCCAGCCTTCAATACTTGTCTTCTCTCTGTATTGAGTGCAACCAATCAACAACCTTATTTGCATTACATCTGATCAGGTTGAAATCAAAACATCAATCATTGTTCATCGGCTTATTAATTAATTTCCTAGAAAATTATCTTAGCCTTTATCTTTGCCTCACTTCATTCTTATTTTGTTGAAGTTTATCTAAGAATCAATTTCCAAGATCATCTTATCATAGTTATTTTGGTTAGCCAAATCTATCCATGTTTTAGCCAATGCCTCTACCATGTTGGAGAATCACCCATCAAATTCATTCCTATTACAACTAAAAATCTTCCATTAGCATCTTTTCCAGTCATTCTTACCCTTGCTTGCTTCAATTTAGAATTGAATACATCATCATAGTTTATTTTAACCCATCATTCACTTGTATTTTGCCATTGTATAATAGAAATATCTACCTTATTTCTGTTAGAATTAAATGACCCGAATCATTATTTAAATAAAATACAGTGGTAAAATAAAATAAAAGTAAAATCCATATAGAACTACACTTCTTTTATTTTATTTTAAAATAAGGTTTTTTAAACATTATTAAACTCCATCTATTTTATATTGATTAGAATAAAATGTTTCAATCTTATTAGAATATGGCTTTACAAGCCTATAAATAGACATAGTCAATTCCTCTAGTATTTCATTCGAATTCGACATAGTGAAATTTCTTCTCCTCTACCCGTGGTTTTTTTCCCGAAAGGGTTTCTATGTAAAATCTGTGTGTTCTTTATTTTATTTATTTTATTTTATTTTATTTTATTTTATTTTATTTTCATAAATTGGTATCAGAGATTCTGGATAGTTCATCTCGATCACGGTAATGGCGTCTTTGAAGTATGAAATTTCGCTGTTGGATCGCAACACCAGATTTGCATTGTGGAAGATTAAGATGCAAGTAGTTCTTGCACAGATGGATCTGGAGGATGCCCTACTAGGGATAGATAAGATGCCTTCGACATTAATAGATGAAAAGAAGAAACGTAAGGATCGAAAGGCGTTAACACAATTACATCTGCATTTGTCCAACGAAATTTTACAGGATGTGATGAAGGAGAAGACCGCCACTGTATTATCGAAGAGGCTGGAACAAATATGTATGTCGAAAACTCTAACAAGCAAGTTGCATATGAAGCAGCGTCTTTATGCTCATCGTTTGGAGAAAGGTGCGTCTGTACACAAACACTTAACAGTGTTTAAAGAAATTCTCTCAAACTTGAAAGCCATGGAGGTTCAGTATGATAAGGAAGATCTAGGTTTGATTCTATTTTGCTCGTTGCCCCCGTCTTATTCAACCTTTAGAGGCACAATTTTGTATAGCTGCGAGTCTCTCACAGTTGATAAGGTTTATGATTTTTTAACCTCGTATGATAAGATGAAGTATTTTATGGTTAAACACGACTCTCAGAGAGAGGGTCTCATTTTTCGTGGAAGACAAGATCAGAATGCTGATGATAATCGTGGAAGGACACAGAAAAGGAATCCTCGCGGTAAATCTAAGGGTAGATCGAAGTCTTCAAATAGAGGTAAAACTTGTAACTTCTACTAGAAGAAATGGCACATTAAATCTGAGTACAATAAGCTACAAAACACGATTAAAAGAGAGGCTGCGAATCAAAAGGGAAAACAACCAAAAAAATTTGGTGAAGCTGATGTTGTAGTAGACTACAGCGATGGTGAATTTCTAGTCGCTTCTGTCAACAATTCTAAAGTGAGCGAGGAGTGGATACTTGATTCAGGCTGTACCTTCCACATGAGTCCCAATCGGGATTGGTTTACAACTTACAAAACAGTATCTGAAGGTGTTGTTTTGTTGGGAAATAATGCTTCATGTAAAATCGCAGGTGTTGGAACAATTAAAGTTAAGATGTTTAATGGAGTGGTCAGAACACTGAGTGACATACGACATGTTCTAAAATTGAAAAAAAAATTAATTTCGTTGAGTACTCTTGATTCAAAAGGGTACAGATACACAGCTAAAAGTGGAGTTTTAAAGATTTCCAAAGGTTCCCTTATTGTGATGAAAAGGCAGAGAAAGACTACCAAGTTATATGTTTTGCAAGGTTCTACCGTTACTGGTGATGCAGCTGTTGCTTCCTCTTCTTTGTCAAATGATGATATTACTAAACTTTGGCATATGCGCTTAGGGCATATGGGTGAAAATGGCATGGCAGAATTGAGCAAAAGAAGACTTCTTGATGGGCAAAGAATTTGCAAACTGAAGTTCTGTAAGCACTGTGTTTTTGGGAAGCAAAAGAGAGTTCGATTCACTAGAGGAATCCATAACACGAAGGGAACATTAGAGTATATTCATTCTGATCTGTGGGGACTATCCAGAGTGCCTTTGAGAGGTGGAGCTAATTATATGCTAACTTTTATTGATGAATTTTCGAGAAAAGTTTGGGCGTTCTTTTTGAAGCACAAAAGCAATGTGTTTTTCGTATTTAAGTCTTGAAAAATTATGATTGAAAAACAGACGGGAAAACAAATAAAATACCTTCGCACAGAAAATGGCTTAGAGTTCAGTTTTGATGAGTTTAATAGACTATGCAAGTCAGAAGGGATCATGAGATACTTGACAGTTCGTCATACTCTACAGCAAAACGGTGTTGCAAAACGAATGAACAAAACGATCATGGAGAAGGTTCAATGTATGTTGTCAAATGCTAACTTACCAAAGTCGTTTTGGGCAGAAGCAGCCTCTACTGCATGTTTTTTGATCAACCGATCTCCATCCGTTGCCATTGAGAAAAAGGCTCTATAAGAGGTATGGTCTGGTAATCCTGCTAATTATTCTAACTTAAAGATCTTTGGGTGTTCTACGTATGCTCATGTTGATAATGGAAAATTGGAACCGAGATCCATTAAATGTGTTTTTCTTGGTTATAAAGTCGGTGCAAAAGGGTATAAGTTATGGTGTCCTGAAAATAGAAAAGTTGTGATTTGCAGTGTAATAGCTCAAATTTCAGCAATGTCGAAAATAGTGGTTCAAGACCATCAAATTCGACAAATGAACTCGTAGATTATATTATTTAATATTTACGAGCCAAATGTAGTTTTTAAAAGATTTTGAAATAGTAAATTGTGTTTTATAAAGATTTATTTGATTAAGAAATTGAGTAAAAAAGGTATCGAGATCTCGGTGTTATAAACCGAGCCATAAATATTTTTATCAATATTTACGGAGTTTCAATAAGGTAGTATTGAAATTTCGTTAGAAAATTTTGACGTTTGGATGGTTAATTAAATAAAAAGGACTAAATTAAAAAATGTGTAAAAGTTGCTAAAAGGATTAAATAGCTCAATTGTCAAATGAAGAAGAACCTAAAGTAAAAATAAGCCCAAAGGAGATATTTTGGGCGGCAATAGCTGAGAAAAATCAAGAAATGGGTGAAATAAGGGCAAAATTAAAAAATTGTCAAAATTAGCTAAATAAAAATGGGACTAAATTGGAATATCTAGATTTCTCTTCAATTCTCTTCATTTTCATCAACTGAAAAATAGCCATGGAAGAGGCTTCAAGCTGGTTTTCATACTCTAGCTTCATGTAAGTTTAATTCTTGCTTTCTCCTTGAAATTTCTATGTTTTTGTACTTTTACAATTGGGTCCAACTTACTATTTTATTAGTTTTTGATTTCATGGCTAATTTTTTAAAGTTTTTATGGATGAGTGCTGGAATAAAATTATGAATAAACATAGAATTTAAGCTTTAGTTTTGATATATGATAATTTTATCAAGTAAAATTGATGGAAGTTGATTTGAGGACCTAATTGTGAAAATGTTTGGAATTAAAGTCTAGTGCTGAAATTATGATTTCCAAGGGTTGTAAAGTAGTTTAAAATGATAGAATAAAGTGTTAATTGAGAAAAATCAGCTCAATTGAGAGGCTAATTGAGTAGGGACGAAATCATTAATTATTAAAAGCTTAGGGGAAAAATGGTAATAAACAGCTTGCACTAAAACAAGTTTGGACAGCAGCAGTAGACTAACTTTGAAAAATCACCATAAATTTTATAAATCGAATTAGAAGATGAAAAAATATGAAATTAAAGCTTATTGAGTCTAGTTTCTCATAAAAGAAACAGTGTAAGCAATGGATTTGTAAATCATGAGATATAATAAATTTTGTGAGACAAGGTCAGAATGAATTCGGGTTCCCCTGTTCTGAATTTTAAAAATAATAAAAAATTGAATAAAAATAATTAAGGGCTTAAATTTATATTTCTATAACCCTGAATGAGTCTATATTCAAGAGAAACAAACGAGAACATCATTCGAATCCTGTATGAAGAGATAATTAATTTTTAGTGAAGAAGGGTCAGAACTGTCAGACAACAGAATAGAGGTGACTTTAAAGAATAAACTGTACTTATTCGCTAAACCAAAAATTCTGAAAATTTTATGGTAAGAAGATATGTGAGTCTAGTTTCAGGAAAAATTAGAGGATATTAATTTTGAGTTCCATAGCTCCAGATATAAATAATTTAGTGACTATGACACGGGTGAATAGCTTGAATATTCACATAAGTAATTAGTGAAAATTATGGATAAGGTTACTTACAAGTGTGTTATTTATACCAAGGATGTGGATAGAGAGGAGGAGGAGGAAAAATATATGAATGAATCGTGTATAAATTGATCATATGCCCGTTTATAATCGATAAATGTTGAATTAGAAATGATATAATGTTTTATTTGGAATATTTATTATGAAATTATGATTATCACTCTAATACAAAAATTGAAGTTGTGAGTTTATATGGCTAAGTTTTAGTGATTATTTGTTAATTTTATGAATTTCATGATGTGTTATTTCATATGTATTGATGATAAAATCGTGAATAATGTAAAAGCATGAAAATTGAATAAATGATCAAATTGAGCACTTCAGTTCAGTGACAAGGTGAATTGACGGAAAAGAACATGGTTGGACTATGGCAACCAGTGATAAGTGATAGCTTCGGCTACACTTATCTGATCAAGGATAAGTGAAAGTGATAAGCAATAGCTTCAGCTACACTTATCTGATCAAAGATAAGTGAAAGTGATAAGTGATAGCTTCGGCTACGCTTATCAGATCAAGGACAAATGACAAGTGAAAAGTGGTAGCTTCGGCTACCTGATCAGTGAAAAGTGGTAGCTTCGGCTACCTGATCAGTGAAAAGTGGTAGCTTCGACTACCTGATTAGTGAAAAATGGTAGTTCTGGGTACCTGATCAGTGAATAGTGGTAGCTTCGACTACAAGTGACAAGTGATTTTCGTATAAGACTATATTTGGGATATGGCATCGGTGTGATATATGCTACTATATAAGACCATATCTGGGATATGGCATCAGTGAGATAGGTGATTCGAGTAAGACCATAGTTGGGCTATGGCATCGATATGTGATCCGTGTAAGACCATAGCTGGGCTATGACATCGATATGTGATATGTGATTACGTGTAAGACTATAGCTGGGCTATGGCATCGATATATGAATATGTGTAAGACCATAGCTGGGCTATGGCATCATTATGTGAAGATGTGTAAGACCATAGTTGAACTATGGCATCGAGAAAACGAAGTACTCAATTCCGTAAGACGTTCACTAATTTGACAAAGTTTGTTAAGTGTTACATGGAATTATGTGATACAAGGAAGTACGAGTTGATAAGATATGAGTATAGAACTTGGTTGATAAATGAATTCATTTATGATTATATAATTGTTCATCTTGAATGTACTGTCCATATGTATTGATAATTCAAATGTTTTAATGAATAAAGTTCCGACATGGAATAAATTGAACACGAGACAAATAATTATAAAATTGAACTCAGAATTCATGAAAATGCCAGTTATTGATATATGGAGACATGAGACATTGATATATGAATATGGAAAATGTTTGATAAATGTGTTCATTCATAATTATGGAATTATATACCTCATGTGTACTATTTGCATAAATATGATATTTCAAATATTTTGGTTATTTAAGCTTAAATATGAAATAGTATGAAATCAAGATAAGTTGTTATAAAAATATATTTAGATTACAGAGATATGGCTGATATATGTTGTATGATTACATAACGTGAAATTGTGTATATATATGAGAAATTTAATGAGAATTGAGCCCATACATGTTTCTTGTTATTTATATGAAGTGTACGACTGACAAGGGTGATGAAGTTATAAACAGAGAGTTACACGGGTTGAAAACATGGGCGTGTGACTCGCCAAAGTGTGAAAAATTTCTAAGTCTTGCAAAAGTTTCATATCTTTACGGTTTGGTCCTGAACCACCCTGAATGTGTGTTTTGCGCCCCGTAGGCCCATATAAGGGACGTTAAACATATGTATGAAAGTTTTTAATTTAGAAGAAATTTTATGGATGATTTTTACATGATTGAACATATTAAGTTTGGTAATGCCTCGTACCCTATTCTAGGCTCGGAATACGGGTAGGGGGTGTTACAAGCAGAGATGTCGTTTTTTATGAAACTGCTATGCTACCTAACTTATCTCTTAAAGACTCTTCTAGTAAAGAAAATCAAAAGCAGGTGGAGCATCAGATTAATACAGAGTCGACTCCTCAAGCCAGTACAGAAATTGAGAATAGAGTTTCTTCTTCACCACAATACTTTATTGCCAAAAATAGAACTAGAAGAGAAATTAAACCTCCAAAGAAGTATGCCGAGGTTGATCTAGTTGCTTATGCTTTAAATGTGGCTAAAGATATAGATACAAACTGAGAGCCATCTAATTATTCTGAGACAGTTAGCTATGAAGACTCAGAAAAGTGGATTTTTGCTATGCAAGAGGAGATGGAATCACTCCACAAAAACAGAACATAGAATCTTGTGAAACTTCCTAAAGGTAAAAAGGTTGTTCGTTGTAAATGGGTGTTTAAAAAGAAAGAATGGACTCCAGGAGTTGAAGAACCCAGATATAAAGCAAAGCTTGTTGTAAAGGGTTACAGTCAAATTCCAAGAGTGGACTTCACAGATGTGTTCTCCCTAGTTGTGAAGCATAGTTCGATTCGAGCTTTGCTTGGTATTGTGGCCATGCATGATTTGGAGCTTGAGCAGTTAGATGTAAAAACTGTATTTTTGCATGGAGAACTTGAGGAGGACAGTTACATGCAACAACTAGAGGGTTTTACAGTCTTAGAAAAAGAGGACTATGTTTGCTTGCTGAAAAAATCCATTTACGATTTGAAACAGTCACCAAGACAGTGGTACAAGAGGTTTGATTCCTTTATGACTTCTCATGATTTCAAAAGAAGTAGTTTTGACAGTTGTGTTTACTTTAAGAAAAACAGTGATGGTTCTTTTGTGTATCTACTTCTTTATGTTGATGACATGTTGGTAGTAGCAAAAGATAAAGGAAAGATAAGAAAGGTCAAAGCCCAACTAAGTGAAGAATTTGAGATGAAAGATTTGGAACCAGCAAAGAAGATACTTGGTATGGAGATTCTTAGAGATAGAAAAGCAAGTAAATTGTACCTAAGAAAGGGTACATTGAGAAAGTTCTTTGCAGGTTCAATATGTAGAGTGCTAAGCTTGTTAGTACTCCTTTAGCAGCCCATTTCAGACTTTCATTGGCTTTGTCTCCACAATCAGATGATGAGATTGAGTACATGTCATGTAATGACTTAAATTTTACCGATGTCGAAAAAGTGTATTTTCGGGTCTTTATTTCTGAAAAGTGGATTCGTAAATATTTATTTAAAAATATTTACGAAGTAAAATGAGTGGTTAATTAAAGTTTAATTAAGTGAATTTAATTTAATTAAGAATAATTGGATAAAAGGATTAAATTGAATGAAGTGTGAAAGTTTAATTAAGAATAAAGAAAATTAAAAGGACTAAATAAGTAAATAAACCAAAAAGAGTGCCAAGTGTATGGCAAAAATAAAATACAAGTATAGTAAATATAATACACACATTTGTAATACATATATGTATTTGCTTATTATTTAAGTAAATATTAATGTATTTATTATTATTAAATTAATATTTTATGATAAATAAATAAAAAGTTGACAAATGTATGGTATGTATAGTGACATGTGTGATACTAATATACATATATTTGTAAAATACATGTATATTTACTTATTATATAAGTATATTATTAAATTATATATTATTAAGTAAAAGATATTTATATAATAAATAGATTAGTGAAAGACAAATGTGATATTGTAATGGATACAAATATTAAAAGAATATTTGTTATTAAATAGATTTTTATAATGGATAATTATTAAGTTATTATATTATATATATAATGGTTTAATGAAAAAAAGAAAGAAAAAGAATAGAAATAGAAACAGAATAGGCAAAACGAAAAGCAGGGAAAGAAAGAAAGAAAGGAGAAAAGAAAGAAGAAAGGGAAAATTAAAGGTTTGAAGCTTGAGGTTTAAATAGCTAACGTTCTCTTGGGAAATCTTGACTAAGCAAGGAAAAATGGCAAAGACAACGGGAGTTAGCTCGAGAAAATACGGTTTGTATTTCTATAATCCGAACCTAGTTATTATTTGTTATATTTTTTTATTTAATACAATTAATAAATGTTGAAGTGAGAATTATTGTGTTTATAATGGAAATGGATTAATTTAGCGTGTGATAAATTTATATTGAATTGATTTATGAATATATATAAATGTTTGAATTGAAATGAATATTGATGTGGAAATTGAATAATAAATATTTGTTATATTGGAAAATATATGTAGTTGGAAGTGTGATAAAATTGATAGAAAATTGTGATTATTATGAAATTGAATATTTATTAGTGAAAAGTGAATGGAATTATATTGAATTAAAAATATATAATTAATTAATTAAAATATGAATTAATTGAAAACTGAAAAATGAATTAAATACCCTATTAACTAGTCGGACTAGTCGATATAGTTGACATGCCATAGGATATGGAAGAGTACGGGTTTTGCCGGCTTACTGATCAGGCATTTATGTGCCAACTACTATTACTGTTACCGTTACTATTACCGATTCGGCACTTTGTGTGTCGGATATTGTTACTGTTACCGTTACTGTTACTGTTTCAGATTTGTTCTGATGAGGTACTCTGTGTACCGTAATGTTAATGTTACTGTTTCGGATTTGTTCCGATGAGGTACTCTGTGTACCGTACTACTACTGTTACTGTTACTGTTCCGGCTTCGGCCGACGAGGCACTATGTGCCGTACTGATGTGTTGGTTGGATCCGTGTATCCGTCTAGGTCCGAGTCATGTTAATAGAGGTAAATAAAGGTATAAAATAACTGATTATTACTGAATAATTGACTGTTACCGGATAATTGACTGTTACTGGATATTAGACTGTTACTGAATAACTGAATATTACTGAATAACTGATTGTCACTGAATGAATAACTGTTACTGAATAACCTAATTGTTAATGAATATCTGATTTTACTGAATAATTGACTGTTACTGGATAACCAATCAATTGATCGATACTGAATAACTGGTTATTATTGAATAATTGATTGTTACCGAATAACTGACTGTTACTGAATAAATAATTGTTCTGAGTGTTAATGAACATTACTGATTGATTAATTGTTATTGAAAAATAATAAATGATATGAAATTTAAAGTAGACCAAAACATTGGTTGGAAAGTGAATGTTTGAATTCTCATTGAGTTTGAATAGTTCAATATATATAAATTAATATGTTTTATAATTGTTTAAGTGTTCAGATTATAGAAATACTACTGAGTGCATACCCAGTGTACGGTTTGTTTCCGTGCGCAGATTAAGTTAAGGCTAGACTGTTGAATCAACATCCCAGGCTGATCCCGAATTCAATGAGGTAAAGTATGTTGAGTATTGGTAATGACATGTACCTAGGATGTTTTGTGAGAGTCATTTAGGTTGTAGAAGTATTGATGAAATGAGTAAATTATGGTTGTCAATGGTATATAGTATGAAGTTGAAATAATTGATATAGTAAGTGATATATTTAAAAAGATTCATTGGATAGGTTATAAAATGTTTTAGATTGGTAAGATTTGAGCATATTTAAGTGTATTTGGATTGTTTGAATGTTATCAAATTGTATTGGTTGAAGTTTTAATTTGCAGGGTTAGAAATATTTATTTTAATAAAAGATTATAATTGAACTGTACAGACCGGTAATGCACTATAATCCTGTTTCGAGGACGGATAAGGGTTAGAGGGTGTTACATGTCACTTGTTCCATACTCTAGTGCAATGGGATCTCTCATGTATGTTATGGTTTGTTCACGTCCAGATTTATCATATGCAGTCAATGCAGTTAGCAGATACATGACGAATCTCGATAAAGAACACTGGAAAGTAGTTCAGTGGATTTTAAGATACTTACAAGGTACTACTGATGTCTACTTACGGTTTTGAAGAACTAGAGATGGAGTTATTGGGTATGTTGATACTGATTTTGCTGGAGATCTTGATAGAAGAAGATCTCTCACAGATTATGTCTTTACAATCTGAGGTTATGCAATTAGTTGGAAAGCCACTTTGCAAACTACAGTCGTTTTGTCTATCACTGAAGCTGAGTACATAGTGATTACTGAGGCTTGTAAAGAAGCTATTTGGTTGAAGGGACTCTTTAGTGAACTCAATGAAGACCTTCAAATCAGTATAATATTTTGTGATAGTCATAGTGCAATCTTCTTTACAAAAGATCAAATGTTTCATGAGAGAACAAAATACATTGATGTTCGGTATCATTTTGTTCGTGATATTGTTGTGAGCAAAATTAGTACTCATGAAAATCCTACAGATATGATGACTAAGTCACTTCCTATAACCAAGTTTGAGCATTGCTTAGACTTGGTTGGTGTTCATTGTTGACGTTAAACCCTTAAGGGGTTTTATGGAAGAGGTGAAGAACTTGTTCGTTAAGAGTTCGCGATGAAAAACTTGTTCATTAAGAATTCGTGTCAAGGTGGAGATTGTTAGAATTAAATGACCTGAATCCTTTTTTAAATAAAATACAGTGGTAAAATAAAATAAAAGTAAAATCCATATAGAACTACACTTCTTTTATTTTATTTTAGAATAAGGTTTTTTAAACCTTATTAAACTCCATCTATTTTATATTGATTAGAATAAGGTGTTTCAATCTTACTAGAATATGGCTTTACAAGCCTATAAATAGACATAGCCTATTCCTCTTGTATTTCATTCGAATTCGACATAGTGAAATTTCTTCTCTTCTGCCATGGTTTTTTTCCCGAAAGGGTTTTCATGTAAAATTTGTGTGTTCTTTATTTTTTTTTTCACAATTTCCCTCAAGTGTAATGGTCACCTTAATAGCCTCTTAAAAATCCTACAACTCATAAGCAATCCCAACTTGGTTAAAGAAAGTGGAAAGTTTTCTATTTTCAAACCTATTTCTATCATCACTCTTGATTATGAGGACTTTGCTAATCACATGTCCTTTCTCATTCATTAGCCTTATACATAACTATTTGAAAACCCTAAAAGATTCAGATTTCTCCTTCAAAATTCAACTGGACGTATAACGTAAGAGATCATCAATACAAACAAATATATGCATTTTTCTACCAAGACTTTCTATTTTTATTGTCCCCCAAAGGTCCATGTGTAAACAATTTAATGGATTTGTTATGTTGATATGTTGCAACACCTTATGAGACATAGGATATTGCTTTCCAATCATGCATTCATCATATGGACTTTCCACTACTCCACCAAGTTTTGGAAACCCACAAACTAAATTATATCTATCAATTTTATGAAGTCTTCTGTAATTCATATGATGAATGCATTGATGTTGTGTCTCTAGATATTGTGTAGAAACTTTGTTGCCCTACAATAAGTCAACAACTTTGTAGCTGTTATCGAAAGTCTTAACACATGTTCAAACCTGCTTGTTCGCTCGTTCCATCACGTCACAACCTTCTTTGTTGAAACTAACATGTAGTCTTTGATCACCCAACCAATTAATACTGATAATTTAGCCTTAAGCCTTTCAACAATAAACATATTCTTTAACTCTAGGCTTTTTGTTGTGTTGCAACATTGGTTGAAACTGTAACAGCACGTTTACAGTGAAATCAGAATAGTGGTTTCGGGACCACAAATTTGATATCGTAAAATTTATTTTATTATATTTTTAATATCTATAGCATGTTTGAATTATGGTATAAAAAATTCGTTAAGAAATTTTACCGTTTGTTTACTCAATTTGTGAAAATGACTAAATCGCATAAAGTACGAAAGTTGTGTTCTATTAGCTAAAGGTGCCAAATAGTTATAGAACTTTAATGTAGAGGTCCTTATTGAGTAATTAGACCACTAATTTATGTAGTGGATTTACATGGAGTGTAATCATGAAATTTGTAAGGTTAGGTTGATATTAGGTAATAAATTGATAAAATAATAAAAATAAAAGAATAAGCTTCATCTTTCTTCATCTTCCATCGATTTTTTCAACAAGAAAATAGCCATTGGAGAGCTCAAAATTTCAGTAACATAAACCCCTAGAATGTAAGTGAATCTTTGACCCGTTTTTGTTGATTTTTATGCTCTCGGGACTGTTGTAGCTTAATCTAGCTAAATGGAGGGTTAATTTGCATTATGGTTGAAAGTATAGGGTCTTTCCATGAGAGATTTTTAGTTGGTCTTAAATTTTAATGGAACAATATGAGTCTTTTTTGTTAATTAGACAACTTTTGTTAAGGGATTTTTAATGAAATTACAAATTAGGGGTTTATTTGGGAGTTTTGAAACCTATGTGTTAAATGAATGAAATTGTGGAATGTATGGGCTGTTATAAGCATATATAAGTTTTTACTAGGCTTGGGTGTAGTGAAATTTCATGAATTTCAATTTTTACGAGCCTAAGGACTAATTTGTAAGGAAGTCAAATGTTTAGGGGCAAAATGGTAATTTTTCCATAACATGAAATTGGATTGAATTGATTAGAATAAATATTAAATTAGTTAAAGTTTATTATATATATATAGATCAAGAAAAGCCACATTCGGAATTAGATCGAGGCAAAGATAAAGTGGTAGATTGATCGGTCGATTTAATCCGTACAAATTTCGAGGTAAGTTCGTATAGTTAAACTATAATGTTTATTTATTAAATTGATGAATGCTATTATGAATTTTTTCATATTTATTGTTGAATTATGAAATATAATTAAATGATCAAAACAAGTAAAACGCAGGATTGAGTATAATCGTTTTCTGGCAAAAGATGAATTGTCGAATAAGACCATGGTTAGACCATAGCAATATTTTTTATGTAAGACTATAGTTGGGCTATGGCATTCGGAACATAATACCATAACTGGGTTATGGCATTATGAATGTATGACCATGGCAGAGCCATGGCAATGTATGTGTAAGACCATAGTTGGACTATGGCATAGGGAAAACAATGTACTCATATCCGTAAGCCGTTCTCAGATTCAAAAAGACTTGGTAAGTGATATAGAAATTAATATAGAAAGACTTATGATTATCATTAGTATTGATCTAAAATAAGTGTATCCATTGATCTTTAAATGACTCAATAGATACAGAGGATGTTACAAAGTTATTCGGATTGAAACAAACCAGTACAGTTATTCATGAGAAATTTCGAGAAATAATTTATAGTTGATGTTTTTGCTAATACAATTGCGATTTTGTGTTTGGCTTTGGGCCAAATTGGTATTTACCTATGTTTTAATTATGCTTAGTTGAATTGTAGATGATTTGGTAAGATGTATTTAATAGTCATACGAACTTACTAAGCTTAATTACTTACTTTGTTTATGTTTTCTGTGTTTTATTGTATTTTGGAAGCACTTGTTTCGGAAGCCGTCAGAGATCGTGCCACACTATCAAACTCTTATTTTGGCATTTTAGACTTTACATTTTGGGTTAAATGGCATGTATAGGTATTTTGGCTAATATGGCGTATATGTCTTGTTGAATTTAATAGTCATACGAACTGACTAAGCTTAATTGCTTACTTTGTTTATGTTTTCTGTGTTTTATAGTATTTTGGAAGCGCTCGGTTCGGAAGCCGTCAGAGATCATGCCACACTATCAAACTCTTATTTTGGTATTTTGGACTTTACATTTTGGGTTAAATGGCATGTATTGGTATTTTGGCTAATATGGCCTATATGTCTTGTTGAATTTTAGTCATTTGTTTTGGCTTGTGAATTGGTTATGTATTTTAGTATTTATAAATGACCTTATGATATGTGGTGTGAAATTGCTATAAAATACGTTGCTTGTGCAAGTGTGTTTTGGTACTAAATGGTTGTACTTGAGATGAGTACACATATTAGGTTTAGCACAATATCTCATATTTGTAATTGACCATTTAGGTAGACTTTGGAAATAGGTTTGATATGGGTTAAAGTGGTCTAGTGAATGTGGTTATGGTTATCATGTTGTATGTGTGGTTAGTTCGCTATATAAGCATAATATTTGTGGGTTTTTAATACCTATTTATGCCTTGGTTATGTTTGTGTATAGGTTGATTTCAGTGTGGGTGAGGAATATGGCCTGGAAAATGGCATATTTTTGTCCACACGGGCAGAGACATAGAAGTGTGTCTCAGCCGTGTGTGACACACGGCCAGGTGACACGGCTTTGTGTCCCTTGATAATCCTTTAGAAATCAAGTCAGTAGCTTCACATGGCCTAGCACACGGGTGTGCGGCTTGGTCGTGTGGCACAAGTTAGTATACCTTCTAGTTTTAGCATGGCCTAGCACACGGCCTGGCACACAGGCATGTGAAGCCATCTCAATTGGCACACGACCTGGCACACGGGTGTGTGGTTGGCCGTATAATCTAAGTCAATGAGTCACACGGGGTCGGGCACAGGCTGAGACACCGCTATGTGACCCCCTTTCAAATGCCCACACGGTTGAGACACACGACTTGGCCACACGGACGTGTGTCCCTTGCATTTTGAAAATTTTCCATGTTTTTCAAAAAAATTTCTTGAGTACTTGGTTTAGTCCCAAACCACTTTTAACGTCTGTTTGGGGCCTCGAAGACTCGTATTAAGGATGGTATGAATGTATTTGAATGGTTTTTTATTTGAGTGACAATTAATTATGAAATTGATAATTGTTTAAGTTATAAGTCTGGTGATGCTCCATAACCCTATTCTGGCATCAGATACGGGTTAGGGGTGTTACAAAAACATAGTAATTCCTTTTGAGATCATTAAGAAGCATGTAACATATTGGCTTGATATGACCAATTACCTAGCAATAGTGAAATACATGTCTATTTCCTTTCTTAAGATGATTTACAACAGAAACCTGTCCATTCTTCTTCTTCTTTGACACCTTTACTACACCTTTGGCTTTTGCAAACACAATGGTTGAATTAGAAGACTCGCTTATGTCTCCAAGCCTTTTATAGTTGTCCTGCTACTTCATGCAACAAAGATTTTGTTAAGTTTTTCAGTTCTAGATCCCATTTTCTTCAAGATGATTTAGACAGCTACTGTAATGACTCGATAGTCACTGGTATCGAAAAGTGCATTCCCAAGACTCTATTCCTATAAATTAGACTCGTAAATATTTAATAAATATTTACAAAACTAATTGTGTAGTTAATTAGGTTTTGGTTAAGTGAATTTGTATGAATTAAGAGTAATTAGGTATAAGGACTAAATTGCATATAGGATGAAAGTTGAATTATAGATTAAAGAATAATTAAAGGGACTAAAAAAGTAATTATACAATTATTTCTTTAGTAGGACGGCATTAGGTAAATTAGGTGTAAATTTATTATATATATTATAATAACTAAAGTTAAAATATATATTATAATATGCTTACTTAATATTTAAGTAAATATATATATTATATAGTAATAATAAAACAAAATAAGCAAAAGAAATAAAGAAAGACAAAACCAAAACCAAAATTAGAAAAAAGAGAAAGAAGAAAAAAGCAGATGCACGGCCTTAGGGGCTTCAAAATTTCAAAGTTCAATTGATTAGTCAATTTAGTCCCTTTTTCTTGTAATATTTATGTTTTTGAAATCCTGATGTTAAGAATTACCTGACCCATGTTGAAATTTTAGCATTGATTGAGCTTTTAAATGTTGTTAATGTTGAATAATTTTAGTATTAGGGATTAAATTGATAGATTTTTAAGCTAGAAGTGTAATACCCCAAAAGTTACTGCAGTAAGAAACTAAAATATTTTCCTTGATATAATAAAATAATGAAATAAAGTGAAAAAAAGGGGAATTTTGAGTTATGTCAACAAAATTTGTTTGGGAAGTATATTATGATATATTAATTCAAGAAAAGACTAAATGCAAAGGTGAGAAAAGTTTTGTGGCTTAAGAGTAAATTTGAAAAATTGAAGGGTATAGATTGTGAAATGAATTGAAACTGAAATATATGCTAATGAATGAGTAATTTTATATTTTAGAATCAAGATTTTATAGATACTCGTGAAAAAGAAAAAATAGCAGAATAGTCCCTGAACTCCTGCAATTATTATAATTTAATTCAAGTAAGTTCGTATGGTTAAACTATAATGTTTTTTTATTAAATTGATGAATGGTATTATGTATTTATTCATATCTATTGCTGAAAATAAAATTATTGTTAAATTATGAAATTGAATTAAATGTTCAAAACGAGTGGAACGCAATATTAAATACAATCGTTTTATAGCAAAGGATGAATTGACGGGTAAGACCATGGTTGGACCATGACAATATTTATAAGTAAGACCATAGCTGGGCTATGCCATTTTAATGAAAAGACCATAACTGGGTTATGACACTTATGAACGTAAGACCATGGTTGGACCATAGTAGTATTTATAAGTAAGAACATAGTTGAGCTATGGCATTCTGATGATAAGACCATAACTGGGTTATGGCACTATGAATGTAAAACTATGGCTGGGCCATGGCAATACATGTGTAAGACCATAGTAGGACTATGGCACAAAGAGAACGATGTACTCATATCCGTAAGTCGTTCTTCGAATGGTAAGTTATCGGGAGTTGTCTTAGATGATATATGAAGAAACAGTAAAAGATGATATGTATCATGAAATGTATATATATTAATATATTGATATGTGATACATGAAAATTATGTAAGTTGAGACGAGCATAAATTCAAGTGTGACATGTAGAGATAATAAGGTTATTGATGTTGTAATTTTATGAAATATGTGCAAGTACACTAACAAGTTTTGTTGTTTGATGCTTAGACAAGTGCCAAGCTATTGGTAGAATGGTAAAATGTTTATTTATATGATGCATTGAAGTGGAAATTACTCAAGAGAAAATATGCTAGTGCTCATGAAAAAGTGGTAAGTTTTAAATTGTGCAATTTCTTACGAAATGACTTACCATGTGATCAATTCGAAAAAGGCTTTGTTTAAATGCACTAGCTTGTAACCATGGTTGAATGGTATGTTTATGACTTGTGTGTCATGCATATGGAATAAGTGTGGAAAGTAAAGAAATGCAAATGAAAATAAAGAAATTTTGAAGAGTTAAAGTTATTTAAATCCTACTAAGCTTGGATTAATATGTATAAGTGAGGTTGTGGATTGATTCACCTTGTGTGTGGATGATATAGCTTCATGAGTATTGCGATATCAATTTTGAATTATTCTTGATATGTATAAATTTCATATTTGAAAAAATGTATTATGATTAAAGTTTATACGAGCTTACTGAGCATTCATTGCTTATGTATTTGTTTTCCTTTACTTTTCAGATTATTGAAAGCTCGATTGGGTTGGAAGCTTGTCGGAGTTGTATCACACTATCCATCAGTTCTATCGATACTTTCGAATGTTTTGATTTTGGTTATAATGGCATGTATAAGTATTTTGCTTAGTGATGGTCTATATGTAATTTGTTGGGTTTAGCCACTTATTTTGGCTTGTTGATATGTGTAATGTTGATTGTAGATTGACATAAAATTTGGGTGAGAAATATGGCTTGTAAAATGGTTTATTTTCATCCACACGGGTAGAGACACATGTGTGTGTTTCAACCGTGTGTAACACACGGTCACGTGTCCCCTGCATCTTAAATTTGCACAAAATAGAATGCTCACACGGTCTAGCACACGGGCGTATGACTTGGCCATGTAACCCAAGTCAGTATACTCATACAGGCACTGACACGGGATGAGACATGGCTGTGTATCCCTGTTTCGAATGCCCACATGGCCTGAGACACGGGCGTGTCTCCAAACCGTGTGAGTCACATGGCCTAGCCACACGGCCGTGTGACACTTGTAAAAATTTTAAATATTTTTGAAAAAATTTCTGAGTTTTCGACTTAGTCCTTATATGTTTCTAATGCGTAATTTGGGCCTCGAGGGCTCATTTAAGGGACAAGATGTAAGATTTTAATTGGTTTCTAATATGAATGCTAGATGAAATGAAATGTTTGAAAATTAATTTGTAAACTTCGGTAATGTTCTGTAACCCTGTTTCGGCGACAGATTCGAGTTAAGGGTGTTACAAGAAGTGAAAAAGGATTAAATTGTAGAATAAATTGTAAATTTTGAGTAACAGGGACTAAATTGTGAAGTTTTTGAAATTTAGGGATTTAATGAAAATAGGGAGTTAAATTTAGTTTTAAAGTGAAATTTGTGTAAAAATATAATATTCAATGTGAAGAATAAAAATTTTTCTTGTAATGACCCGAAATTTACAGTTACCAAAAAGTGTTTTTTGGGTCTCCGTTTTAGACAAACACGTTTGTAAATATTTATTAAAAATATTTACAAAGATAGTCGTGTGATTAATTAGGTTTTGGTTAAATGAATTAGCTTGAGTTAAGATTAATTATGTGAAAGGGCTAAATTGAATAAAGGGTGAAAGTTTAATTATAGATTAAAGAAAAGTAAAGGGGTTAAATGAGAAAATAAACCATATGTAACACTTGTATGTTAAAAAGCAAATACAAGTGTATAAATATTATACATAAGTATAAAATATTAATATGTAAATACTTAATATTTAAGTATATAATAAAATAATATATTATTATAATAATTAAATAATAAACAAAACATAAAAAAAAGAACAAAATTGGGAACGAAACAGGGGAAAGAAAGAAAAAAAAAAGGAGAAAAGAAAAAGAAAGGAAAAACTAGGGTTTTAAGGTTCAGGGTTTAATTGGTAAGTCAATTTAGTTCATTTTCTTGTAATTTGATGTTTTTAGAATTCTAGAACAAAATACTACTTGATTTATGTTGAAATTTTAGAAGTTAGTAAATTTTTAGATGTTGTTCATGTTGAATAAATTGAAGAATTAGGGGTTAAATTGATAGAACTTCAAGTTAGAATTGAGAAAAGGATAGAATTGTAAAATAAATCATAAGTTTTAAGTAATAGGAATTAAACTGAGAGAATTTTGAAATTAGGGATTTATGGTGAAAATTAGAGAGTTAAATTTAGTTTTAAGTGGTAATTGAATAAAAATAAAGAATAAAATTGTGAAGAAAATAAGGTTAAATTTGATTAAGGATTAAATTGGAATTTGGGCAAAAGTTGTGTATAAATTGAAATATTCAATGTTAAATTGTGTTGTATTAATGATTTTTAAAATTTTTTTTAATTCCTTAGCTAATGTTGGGCCAGAGACATCGGTTAAGAAAGGAAAAACAAGATTACTGAGAAGTAGCTCAAGAATTACGGTTTGTATTTTTATAATTCAAACTTAATAATTAATTGTTGAATTTATTATTTAATGTGTACGGTAAGTGAATTAAGGTGAGTAATTTATATTGTGATATTGAATTGAATTGAATGTATTTTATGAGCATATGTGAATATTTGAATTGGAATGAATATTGATTGAAATAGAAAAGTGATTTGAAAACCCTATTAATTGTATCAGGCTGAGTCGGATATAGTTGGCATGCCATAGGATTGGAAGAGTTCAGGGATACTTCGACTATGAGTCGATGAGACACTAGGTGTCACATTATTACTTTGGATAAATTCGATGAGGTACTAGGTACCAACTTACTTCGGCATGGCCGATGAGACACTGGGTGTCAATCTATTACTTCAAATTATCCGATGAGGCACTGGGTGCCAAACTGTTGTGTTTTGGTTGGATCCGTGTATCCGCCAAAGTCTGAGTTGTGTTAATAGAGGTAAATGAATAAATTGACAATAAGTTTGATATTGAATGGTTTTGTAAGTGAATTGGAATGGATAGTGAATTGAATTGTACAAATAAGAAACATGAATCATGAAATTCATGGAATGGAAATTGACATTGAAAGATGAATGTGGCAATCAAAGTTGGGAATAGCTATTGAGATATTTATTGATGAGAATTGAATGTATGATAATTGATTTATTGGTTAACTGATGTTTGTGAGATTAAATATATATATGTGTGTTTACTATGCTAATTACTTAAATATTTGGATTATAGAAATACCACTGTATAATACCCCATACCCGAACCTGAGACCGGGATAGGATACGAGGCATTACCGAAATTTTCAGAATACTTTCAATTAATTTATATTATTTAGTATTCATTTTCATGTTTCATGTAACATCCTTTTCATATTTTCAATTCAAAATATCATATAAAATACGATACAATACTTAAATTGTCATATTTACTTGCTCATTCAGGGTATCCGAACCTACCTGACTAAATTGCAGAAATACCAAGATTTAGGGGCATATTGGTAATTTACCATTTTCTCAAATTTCACCCAATCTTAAATTGATAATTTCATTTAATTTATTAATTTAGATAATAAAACAATTTATTCCCTTCAATTTAGTCATTTTTGACATTTTTACAAAATTGCCCCCTAAAGTTTTACTTTTATTCAATTTAGTCCATGAGCTTAAAACATGCAAATTAGCCATGCTAACTGAATATTCATATATATTTTTTCCTCCTCCTCCTCTCCATTCCACATCCTTAATGTATATAACATTCTTGTAAGTACGATTTCACAATTTACTTATTAATACTCACATCAATCTGTTCACATGAGTCATAGTTACTCAATTATTTACGAGCTACAGAGCTCAAAATTAAGATCCGTAAATTTTACCTAAAACTAGACTCACATATCATTCCACCATAAAATTTTAAGAATTTTTGGTGTAGCAAATTAGTACATTTTATTCATTTAAGTTTCCCCTGTTTCACTATCCAACAGTTCTGACCTCTCTTCACTAAAAATTAATTATATCACAGTACAAAACTCGGATAATGTTACCATTGATTTCTATTGAAAATATACTCATTAAGGATTCTAAGCATATAAATTTTAGACTCTAATTAATTTTTTCCAATTTTTGGTGATTTTCCAAAGTCAAAACAGGGGAACCCAAATTCATTCTAACATTGTCTCACAAAATTCATTATATCTCATAATTTACAAATCCATTGCTTACACTGTTTCTTCTATGAAAAACTAGACTCAATAAGCTTTAATTTCATATTTTATTCATCTTCTAATTCGATTTATACAATTTATGGTGATTTTTCAAAGTTAGTCTACTTCTGCTGTCCAATATTGTTTTAGTTCAAGATGTTTATTACCATTTTTCCTCTAAATTTTAGAGGTCATACAATTCAGTCCTTGCTCAATTAGCCCATCTATTAAGCTAATTTTTATCAATTAACATTTTATTCCATCATTCTAAACTATTACACAATCTTTAAAAATCAGAATTTTAACACTAAACCTTAATTCACAACTTTTTCACAATTAGGTCCTAAAATCAATTTCTATTGAAATTACTTGATAAAATCATCAAACAACAAAATCAAAGCTTCAAATTCATTTTATTTCATCATAAACAGCTAACACTTATCAATGATAGCTTTTAATTTTGTTCATAAAATCAAAAACTAATGAATTAAACACTTGGATCTAATTGTAAAAGTCACAAAAATATAAAAATTCAAAAGAAAAGGGTAAGAATTGAACTCACATATGTCAAAGTATGAAAAACCAGCAGCTTTCAGACCTCCCATGGCGTTTTTGCTGAAGAAAAATGATGATATCTCTAGATTTTTCAAATTTGTCTTGTTTTATATGTTTAATTTGCAAAATTTCCCATTTTGCCCTTGTTTCTCCTTGTCTTTTTTGCTGATTTTCTGGCCCAACCGTCCAGCCCATACAATTTGGGTCCAATTGCCTTTTAAATCCCTCCTTTTTAATCACTTAAACTATTTAATCACAATTTAATAAATTTCACACTATTTTCAATTTAGTCCTTTTTAATTAATTGACTAACCAAACGTTAAAATTTTCTAATGAAACTTTAATACTAACTTAATAACATTCCATAAATATTTATAAAAATATTTATGGCTCAGTTTATAAATCCGAGGTCTCGATACCTTATTTTCAACCAAATTTACCTGATTAATTCTTTTAAAATCGCAAAATTCACTAATTAAAAACAATTCTTTTAAGTTCGCACTTGGCCTATAATTATTATTTGTTAAAATTTCTAAACATACTCGTCGGATTTAGTGATCTCGAATCACTGTTTCCGACACCACTGAAAAATTTGGCTGTTACACACTGAGTTTATACTCAGCGTACGGTTTGTTTTCCATGCACAGGTTAGGTTAAAGTCAGATCGTTGAATCAGCATCCAAAGCTAATCCCAAACTCAAAGTGGTGAAGTGTATTTCTTTTTGGTAATGGCATGTACCTAAGATGTCATATGTGTGTCATTTTGGAAAATGATTGTAAATAATGTTAAAGAATGATATTAATTCCTTATATACATAAATATAAGTTATGTGTTATGTTGAGGTTATAAAATGGCATATTTGGGTTAAAGTGTGAATGAAGTTAATATATGCAAATTTAGGTTGATATTTGGTATTAAATTTGGTTTGACTTGAATGAAGTTAAATTAATTGAATTGGTTAGTATTTGTAAAGTATCTATGTTGGTACATTAATTAGATATTTAGATTGATGAATTTGGCATGTATTAAAGGTATTTGAATGTGTTTTGAATTGGTTGAACAATTGGATTATAAGTTTCTTGTTGTTCAAGATTTGTAGGGTTGGTAAACTTGATGTATAAGGCTCATTTTGAGTCCACACAGCTTGGCACATGGGCATGTGACCAGACTGTGTAAGACACACGGCTTATACATAGGCGTGTGGATAGGTCGTGTGTCCCTTGCAATTTAAAATTTTCAAAACAGAATGCTTAGGTATTACCACAAGGGCAGAGAGACATGGACGTGTGTCTCAGCCGTGTGAGGAACACGGTCTAGAACACGAGCATATGCCCTAGCTGTGTGAAAACTGCACATAATTTTTGAAAAAATAAATTGACCACACTGCTTAGCACACGGGCATGTGACTTGGCCGTGTGAGGTAAGTCAGGGAGTTACACGAGATAAGACACGGCCTGAAGCACAGGCATGTCATAGGGTCACACGGGCGTGTCCCTTGACCATACGGACGTATGTGCCTTGTACCTAGGAAAAATTTTAAGATTTCACGAAAAAAATTTTGAGTTTCTAATTAAGTCCCGACTTGTTTCTAACACGTGATTTGGGCCTCGGGGACTCAGTAAAGAGAAATTATGATTAAATTATGATGTGTATGTTATGTTATTATATGATTGTTCGAATTTGATCTGTAATGTTTGATAATGCTCCGTAACTCTGTTCCGGCGACGGATAAAGGTTAGGGGGTGTTACATGTCTCAGTTTAGGGACTAAATTGAAATTTAGGTAAATATTGCGTAAAAGTTGAAATATTCTATATGAAATTGAATTGTGTTATATTGATGAATTTTAATTATTTTAATTTCATAGCTAACGTTGTACCGGAATCCTCGACTAAAAAGGGGAAAGATAAAGTCAATGTCGAATAGCTCAAAATTCCTGGTTTATATTTCTATAATCCGAACCTAGTTACTAATTGTTGTATTTTGATTTACTGCATATTGTAAGTGATTGAGGTGAGTATTTGGCACTTTGATTGTTGAATTGATTTCATGTGTATATGAGATTATATGAAAATTTTATTTGGCACTTTGATAATTGGATATTGGTTGTATTTGGAGAGTGAATTGGAACCCTATTTGTAACACCTTGAAAATTTCTACAGTAAAATATTATTCTTAATATAGTAAAATAAGGAAAGAAAGTGACAAGAAGAGGAAAATTGAGTTATGTTACTAGGAAGTATATTATGACATATTGATTCAAGAAATGACTAAATTGTAAAAGTGAGAAAAGTTTTGTGGCCCAAGAGTAAATACTCAAAATTTGAGGGATTAAAGTGTAAATATGAAAAGTTGAAGGACAAATAGTGAAAATATTTTAAGGGTGGAATGATTTAGAAACCAAGGAAAATTGATGAATTAGGACCAAATTGCATAGGTGAAGAATTATGAGGGACTAAATTGTAATTTTACCAAATTAAGTGATGACTCAAGAATGAAATTTTAAAAGATCATGAAGGGAAAAATGGTCAATTGAAAGAGAGATAAATCTAGAAAGTAATGATGATGTTGGTGATATTTTATAATTATTTAATTAAATAATTACTATTTATTTAATATTTTAATAAGATATTTTATTATTTTAGTTAGTCTATATATATATGTGTGTGTGTGTGTGGAAAAAAAAACACACCATCCATCTTTCCCATGCAAAACCGATGTGAGAAGAAGAAGAAGAAAAGAAGTTTTCATTTCTTTACAATTTGGTCCTTTTACTAAAAATTCACCATTTTCACCAAAAAATCAAAAGAATTTCCATAGCTACCAAGAGAGAAAAATGTTAAGGAGACTATGAAAAGTTAGAATATCAAATTGGATTCAAGAAATGGAAGCTGAAGGAGAGAGAAAATCGAGATGAAGATTGAAATCAATAGAATAAGGTAAGAACATCATGATTTCAATATATTTTTAAGTTTGATATTATTGAAAAAGCATGGGATTGATGTTAATGTAGAGTTTCCTTGCATATGTTCCTATGTTCTTGATATGTTAGTAAAGAGAAAATAAGAGAAAGTGATGAGAAATAGTGTAGAAAAAGAAAATAAGGGTGTTATAAACATGGTAATTAATATCTTGCACTAAAATAGTTTTGGATAGTAATAGTGGTCTAACTTTGAAAAATCACCAAAGATTGTGGAAATTGAATTATAAGTTGAATAAAATATAAAACTAAATTCTATTGAGTCTAGTTTTTCATAGAAGAAACAGTGTAAGCAATGAAATTTTAAATTGTGAGATATAACAAATTTAGTTAGACAAGGTCAGAATGATTTCGGGTTCCCTTGTTTTGACTTTGGAAAATCATCAAAAATTGGAAAAAAAATAATTAGGTTCTTAAAGTTATATTTTTAAAATTATGAATGAGTCTATTTTCAATAGAAACAAACGAGAACATTATCCGAATCCTGTACAATGAAATAATTAATTTTTAGTAAAGAAGGGTCGGAACTTTCAGACAGCAGAACAACGGTGATTTTAAAGAATAAACTATACTTATTGGCTAAATCAAAAATTCTAAAAATTTTATGGTAAGAATATACATAAGTCCAGTTTCATGAAAAATTAGTAGATCTTAATTTCGAGTTCTGCAGCTCAAGATATAAATAATCTAGTGACTATGACGCAAATTGATAGTTTTGAATATATATATAAGTAAATAGTGAAATTATTGATAATGTTACTTATAGCATGTTATATAAATAAAGGATGTGGAATGGAGAGGAGGAGGAGGAAAATATGTATGAATATTCAGCTAGTATGGCTAATTTGCATGTTTTAGGCTCATGGACTAAATTGAATAAAAGTAAAACTTTATGGGCAATTTTGTAAAAATGTTAAAAATGACAAATTTGCATGAAATGGATTATTTTATTATTTGAAATTTCAAAATTGAATGAAATTATTAATTTAGTTCAAGATCGGGGAAAAACATGTTTTAAGGATTAAATTGAAAAATGTTGAAATTATGGAAAATTTTGATATTTTATAGAATTCATGGGTTGTTATCAATTTGTATGAGAATAACGGCTGGAAATAAGGATTAAATTGCAAGAATTTTATTTTTTTTAGTCTAAGGATAAAATCGTCATTAATTAAAAGTTTAGGGGTAAAATGTGTAAAATGGTAATTTAGTTTAGAGCATTAATTGAATGTATTAGAACATGAAATAAATGAAAATGACGATCAAATTTATTTATAAAGATCCGGATGACTCGAATACGAGACTTGAACGTGGAAAAGAAAAGATATCGGATTAATGAAATTATAAACATGAACAAGCAACGAGGTAAGTTAGTGTAACCTGAATTGTATTTTTAAATGCATGAAATATCGATATAATGAATTACCTAATTTATGTTTATGAAGAAATGGCAAGAGAATGATATTTATCATGACATGTAAATATGTGATTATCTTTGATACGTTGATACAAAGAAATTAAATATATTGAGACGAGTAATAAATTCAAGTAAAACATGTCGAGAAAAAAATAAGTACGTTTAAGGGACAATATGTTTGATTTTAGTTGGTTTCAAATATGAACGTTAGATGAAATAAAAATATCTAATAAATAAATCGGTAACTCCGGTAATGCTCCGTAACTCTATTCCGATGACGGATTCGGGTTAGGGGCGTTACACTATTAACTGTATTGGGCTAAGTCAGATATAAATGATATGCCATAGGATAGGAAGAGTTCAGGGATTTCTTCGACCTCGAGTCAATGAGGCACTGGGTGCCAATATACTTCGGTTTAACCGATGAGACACTAGGTGTCAATTTATATAGCACTGGGTGCATATTACTTCGGATTTATCAGAGGAGGCACTGGGTGCCAAACTGGTGTGTTGGTTGGATTCGTGTATCCATCCGAGTTCGAGTTGTGTTAATAGGGGTAATTAAATAAAACGGTACTATGATTGATATTGGATGATATTGTATGTGAATTGAAAACGGGATAGTAAATTGAAACATGAAAATGAGATACATGAATTATATGTTCATGAATTGGATATGGAATGAATAATGTTATTGTTTAAATGATATGTGGATCAAATTATGAAAAGCTATTATATAGCAAGTGATGAGAATTGAGTATGGTATAAAATGATGTATTTATGATTTGAGTATTGAATGGCTAATGTCATTGTATGAATAAATATGGTTTTAAATGTTCAATTGTGCTTATAATGAATATGTGCATATTATATTATCTTGTCTTTAATATTCGAATTATAGAAATACCAATGAGTTTTACTTAGCATACGGTTTTGTTTTCCGTGCGCAAGTTAGGTACTTAACTTTTGATCACCAATTCAGCATCCAACAACGATCCCGAACTTAAATTTGGTGATGTCTATCTTTTGTGTCAGCATGTACCTAGAGTGTCTAAATAATAGTTATTTTGTGGATTGATTGTAAATGAGGTTATAAGTTTAATATTGGTTTATGACTTGAATATTATATGGTATGAAATGTTTGAAATTTCTATCTGTTTGATCTGTAAACTCCGGTAATGCTTCGTAACCCGATTCTGGCGATGGATACGGGTTATGAGTGTTACAGCTACCATCTCATTCTCAATTTTATTCAATTTGGTTTCCCAATATGTCAATTAAGCATATTTTTCTTCTCCTAATTTAACCAGTCTTTAATTCTCCCTTTTAAACGAAGTACTTCCTTTTGTAAATTCTCATTAACTTTACAAATAAGATCCCATTATCCAACATGTCTCTATAAGTTTCTTTTATCTAGATTTCAACCCTATCATCATCACTATCATAGTTAATGTTTGAGTTTATTTATTTGCATAATGCAATATTGGTAGTTGTACTTGTAGTTATTCTAAGTCTATTTATTTGCATATTGCAATATTGGCAGTTATACTTGTAGTTATTCTAAGTAAAGCAATGTAATTGGTTATATGCTCCGCATTATCACTCTTTTTGTCTTTGTCACTTTAAGTTACATTAAATAACTTTTTTTTCTTAATAGTGTTCATTTATTTTGCTTAAATGTGGCCATTAGCTTCACACTCATGGTATTGGGTTAATTTATTTTGTTTAGGCTCAATCTCTGTGCATAGAGACTTCTGTCACGATGATACTCATTATTTTGTGAAAGTCGCGAAGTCTCATAATGCCTACCTGATAATTTTGAAAATTTTATATTTAGTCCTCAATAAGTTTTAGGTTATCGAAAGAGCTTTTGTAAATATGATTATATAACATGTTGTAATTATGTATTTAACATAATAGTATATATAAACTATTGAATTGAATTTCTATTGAAATCATCGTTGCTTCAATAAAAAATTTAGTATCCCATAGCTCAGACCTGACGATCGGGTTGGGTATAGGGTGTTACACTTTCCCTTGTTTCTATTTGTAAAATGGCTACTATTGTCACTCATGTCCTTCTTGGTAAACTTCTTAAAATCTTTGTTGAATTTTTTTTTTTGAAAGGAAAACTAACAATTCTTCTAAATCTTCTACAAAGATAGTTGTTGAAGTGTTCATTGCAAAAAACTATTTTGGCATTCAATGACACACTCTTTTCAACCTTGACTTTTTTCCTTTCGGTTTCTTCTAGGTTCATTTCAAAAGCTTGTGAGGGACGAATTAGCTATCCATTCTCATTGTGTTGACATTTTTTTCCTCTTTTACTATTGTGCCTTTGATTTCAAATCCCTTAAGATCTTATTTTTCTATATCCAAAGAATTCCAAACTTAATCTTAAGCATTTGTAATTTTAAAAATTTCACTCTAGGAATTCCCTCATTATTCATCTTGAGAAGCATAAATCTTCTTCAATAGATACGAACTTAGAAATACATCTAAATGCTTGAGGATCAACATTATTGAAAATGGCATTTAGAGCTTTTGAGTTGTAATTTGTAGCCTTGTCCTCATCTGTAGTCCATGTTGCTCTAGCTTTACCACTAAAGTCCCATTTGTATTTATAGTGTAAGGAGGCTCCCAACCAATCAAGATAGCCTTCCAAGCCTTTTCATCAATAGACTTGATAACACTTTCATTTGAGCCTTCTAATAAGCATATGTAGAGTCATCTAGTATGAGTGATCATGAGGTTGAGCTTCCATCTTTCATGGAGTCCATTTTTCAATAACCAAACACAAGACCACACTAGATAATTTAGGTGGTAGGGTCTAATACCAAATGAATAATGTCTAATTTTTGGATTGTTTTGCATGTTGTTGCAACAAAGAATGAAAGAATAAGGATGAATAAAGTAAAAAAAAACAATATAGATATGAATCCTCACTATTGAATCACAATACAAGCTTTAATTTAAGCCCAACTAATCCAGTGATTGTTGCAGCTTTATCCTCATACACTTGGTATAAATTCACTCCCCAACACTCAATTTTTCCTACTAAAAGTTGTGACACAACTCTCAAAGGATAACAAGAAGCTCACAATGATGCTCTAAAAAAATGTTAATTTAATTTGAATTGAATAGTTCTGTCTCTAAGTGTATCAAACAGATGCTCATTCCTCATTAAAACTGTAGGCGATATACCAATCTCTTAGAAACTAGGATAAGATAGACTATGTTTGAAATCCTTCAACTTTTTCGATCACCATTTTTTCAAGGATGAAAAGTAGAAACCCACGAAATTGTGCTACTTATAAAACAAGGATTATTCTAAAACAAAATTACAAAGTCAAAGTTGTGGTTGTATTGTTGCAACAATAGCTTGCAGTAACATACATCATTCAATACATTGTGCTAGGGAAGTGATGCTATTCTCAGTCAAAATATGATTTTGATCTCCATATTATATTTAAATTAAGATTTAATTTAGAATAATTTTATCCTCGTTAATGATTTAAATAATTAACGCTATTAATTATTTCAACTCAAAGAGTTAATCTAAATCCTAAGTTTGAGCATTAATGACAGCAAAACCATAATTTGAGTTGCAATTGCAATGGGCTGATTGTGGGCCTCCACGGCTTCACCTAAGAAACCTTCTATTGATAGTCCAAATTAATAAACCACTTATGGAACAGAATCCCAAGCCCAGCCAAAATTTTGATCACATGACTTTTCAGAGTTGGCGAAAACGAGGTTCTCTACCGGAAACTTAAATTTGATGTGTACTCCAAACTCTTGTAAGCGTAACTTCATTTGAGCTAATCAAGTATATTTAAGAAATCTTAATTAATATTTACTTAATATTTAAAAATTAAAAATATATTTAACAAATATAATTAATTAATATTTAAAAATTAAAAATATATTTAAGAAATCTGCGGATCAGTTAACCCTACCACCAGTAAGTTGATTCATTTTACAGATAGTGGTGCTGCACATTGTACAATACAAGAGATTGAAAATTTTATATTCATGCATTAATGATCTGTGTATTTCAACAAAGAGTCGAGCAGTACCACTTCATCATAAAATATTATTCCTATTTATAAGAAACGACAAAGCGGCAGAAGATACTTAGGAACACATGTTTTCATGCAGACCACTTTACACTATCTATCAAACAACTGTCGTCAAACTCCACGCGTCAACCCCCTTTGTTTCCTTAAATCCACTACTCATCCGCTCATTCCCTCACCCTTCCTTTTTTATTCTATTTTCATTTCAGTGAAGGACAAGAAAAAAATTTTTAAAAAAAAAAAGAACCCTCTGCAGCCATGGCTGAGCATCACCAGCAATTGCGCCGAACTGATGACATGAAGAATTTCTTCCATGAAAATGGACCCTCAACATCAAAAGTTCTTATGGTTGCCACCCTCCTTCCTGTTGGTGGCATCCTCCTCTTGCTTGCTGGTTTGAGCCTTATTGGATCCCTCATAGGTCTTGCTATTGCCGCCCCACTTTTCCTTATTTTCAGCCCTGTTTTGGTACCTGCTGCTTTTCTCATTGCGGGTTCCATAGCCGGATTCTTGACCTCCGGAGCATTTGGGATCACTGGACTGTCATCGCTGTCGTGGATTGCTACTTATATTCGTGGAAGCAGGGGCTCTATGTCTCAGGGGCTAGACCCAGTGAAGTGGCCCTTGCCGGACACGGCAGTGAGTATGGAGCAGAAGATCCAGAATAGGAGCCAAGGAGGAGGAAGGATCTCTGAGGGAGGCAGAGAACAGGAAGGTGGCAAGAGTAAGACACAAGAAGGTGGCAAGAGTAAGACACAAGAAGGTGGCAAGAGTAAGACACAAGAAGGTGGAAACAAGACTGTGGGTTGAAGTTTCCTATTGTAGCAGTCGGCTGATATGCTAGAAAGTAATCTATCAATTTTGTTGCTCTGTTCTGCTTCTATGCTTATGTCCTTGTGCTGCTCTATGTGGTTGTATATTGTAACTTGTAAGCAGCTCTCTGTATTCAAATAAATTCCTGGTCATTTTCTTTTCGTTTTCAATTTCTGGGTTATAATTCAAAGAAGTAGTACTATAAACGCTGCATCTCCTGCTATTTGTCTTCCATTTTAAGCTCAATCTCCGACAAGTTTTTTTACTGCCTTCTCAACATTAATCGCTGCTAAAAAGGTCTTAGGTAGTTTAGTGATTTATTTAATCTCATATTGCTGTTATATTATTTAAATATTATTATTTATCTAAAAAAAGGCCAGTGATTTAACTAAGAAACTTTTTATTAGTTATTAGATACAGTTTTAGATAACAAATTGTAGCCACAACTTCTCTGTCTTGGAGTAGATTTAGAAAATCGTAAATATGGTAGAAAATTATAATGAGATAATTACAATTACTTGTCTCCGAGGGTGTTCACTTTTAACAAAGAAGTTACAAAGGATTCTTATGAAGGTAAGTATTATAACAAAACGAATGGATGTAAAACTCAACTATAAATATCGGATACAAGAAGAGAGCACATAAATGATAAAAAGAAAAAGCTTTTTATCAACATTGTAATACGATTCTTTAACCCTCTAGTCACTTTGTTTTTGCTATAACAGTTAAGTTATAGAGAGGGTTAGGGTGAACAATGAACATAGATGGTAGACGGTGGTTCACCGCAGGAGTCACTAAGGATGATCTTTTGAGTTAGAAGTGGTATTTGAGTAAGGTGTAGGTTGTAGAGTTCAACTTGTTCTCTCCTCTATCTTGTTTCGGTGTTAAAATGAATGACGTAATTATGGAGGAAAGATGGCTCGATGCATAGAAAATATGCTCATCACATTACATATATAATAAGGGTAATTACATATTATTATTTACTATTATATATAATAAGGATAATTATATATTATTATTTATTATTATGATAAGTTTGTCCAAATTAAAAGGATAATTACATATTATTATTTATTATTATGATAAGTTTGTCCAAATTAAAAGTGATCTAATTTGGTTAAAATTTTATTGGGTTTTAATTATTAAATAAAATATGGGTCAAATATGTGTAGATACTCTACTAATTGAGTTCTAATCAAATTCTAATTAATGATAGGTTAATTAGAATTTGATTAGAATTAATATGCTACGGTTATAAATATTAGGGTTATGGTTCTTAAATTACACACAAGATATTTTTTCTAATATTCCATCATTAGGAAAGAGAGAGCAAATATTCTTTGAATTTCTTGTGTGCTAATTTGGAAAGATCAAATCACTAAGATCCAGAAAGTTTTAACTTCCACATCTAATTTTATTCTTGATTTATTCTTGATGATTTGACATGAGAGATACTGATTTATTAAGTTTTATTATAGATTTATTTTAATAAATCTAACATTCACTTCATAGCTACCCTCACTTTATAGCTGCAAAAGTTAGAGCAGCGAATGTGAACTCAATTAGTATCTACACACTATTGGAATCGACATGAGGAGATCAAGTGAGTAGTTTAGACATATGTCATTAAATTTAGGGAGAAGATGAATTAAGAGATGCTAGAGCTTTTCTCTAATATCTTTTTGGGAATATGCATGCCCATTTTATTGACGTGGTGCTCTAGTGAGATATTAATGTTATCCTTCTAGCAAGGCCACAAAGTGAGCTTAACCAAGTTCTTCTATGGTTAGGGCATGACAACTGTCCCCATGGACGAAAGGTAAGATAAAGGGATTTGGGTTGACTTGAATCTTGGTTAAGGCTTTTAGGAGTTATGGTGAGGCCTAAAGTGATTTTAAAAGGTAATGATTGTTGTCTTCTGTCATTGTGTCTTTGTATTAATTAGTTCCAAAAACGTGCTTGCTTTTCACTGGAATTTTTCAAAAAAAAAAATCTCTCTTTGAGTGTTGTTTCAATTTCTCATCTAAATATTTATAAATATGGCTTTCTTAGAGTGTCACTTCTCATATTCTGTAATCTTCTTTCTTTGTTTTTCACCAAGAAATCTTTTCTTCTTATCTCTTGTTTTTGCCTTTGTCGTCTTGGCTTCGAAAATAGACAACAATTCTTTGAGATTTCAAGCGAATAATACTTCCAAGTAAAGGAGAAGAACGATTATGCACCAACACTACAGCGAAGATGACAACCATGTTGCTATTGTTGTGTTTCAAATCTCTTCATTATAATATTATTTCTTAATTACATCAAGATCACAGGATGAGCTAAGTTACGATCAATGGGAAAGGCTTTTATTTCTGTTAGTATAAAACTCCGGTAAGGAAAAAACTCGAACACACGATCGGAACTCGAAAAGAAAAAGAAGATATAGGACAGGCTCCAAGGCGTGTATCAAGCCACTATCTTTAAGGTTATATTCGCCCCCACTTATCTTCAGTGTGCAAACGAGTTCCAAGCAAATTAACCTCGAGGATACAATGAAGCCAATGACTATTTGCGTTTTGCACTGACGAGAATAGTCCACTATGCACTGAGTAATGTATAACAAAAACTCAATTTCTACAAAGGATTTCTGCAGCAATACTTTGTAGAATAATCTAATAATATTAGAAAATGAAGGAAGCGAAGAAATAATATTAGAATTTGTTGACATGATTTTCAAATGAAATCTCATTCCTATTTATAGGAATTTTCATGTCTCTTCATAGAGACATCTTTCAATAGGTGTCTTTATGAATAAATAAATAATAATAATTATTCATTTAATTTTGTAACTATTCAAATAATATTTTTGAATAGTTATAATTCTTTTTTAAAAATCAAATGATATAACTTTTGACCAATGACCAAAAGTTTTATCTTTTGATTAATTACACCCATTCATTTATAGTTATTGGGATACTATAAATATTTGAAAATATTTCAACAATCTCCCCCCATTTTCAAAATATTTAGATTTTGATATTCTTGGAAATCAATTTGCATAAATAAAGGTGTCTTACGATTGAACCTTCACTTAGTGAAAACATGTTAAAGTTAATCGAAATTGTATGGTAGACTAAGCTTTGAACCAACTATTCCATTTGATTAACTGAACACATCTCACACAATGATTTCAACATCAGTCAATGCATAGTATCTAGGGACACTATTATAGCCATGTGTCTATGTCCTCTTTTCATGAGTGCTGTCAGAGCCAAGCCCTTAAGCTCCTAGAAGCGGCCACACTTCCACTCACATAGGTAGATCCCATCAAAAGTGTTCCCGTAATTATAACACTCTAACATATTTATGTTATGGGTCCATTAAGAGTACATTACTCATCCTTCCCTTATCATTACGGGTACCTAGCACTTTAATCTTAGGATGGATTTATTTATAGTGCTAACAGTCACATACTAATGATGTACTTTGTCTCATTGAACTCAAGACTTGACGTTATACCAAGCGTTGAGTCGAGTTTCCATCATGGGTGACTCTAATTAATAGGCTTGAGTCCCATCCCTCTTGAGGTCCTTTTTCCTGCATCTTTAGCAAGACTTTTTGTCAAAGGATCTGCCAAATTTTCACTTGACCTCACATAATTAATAGTGATCACTCCATCAGAGATTAATTGTCGGACATAACTATGTCTTAATCCAATGTGTCTAGACTTTCCATTATATACTTGGCTATATGCCTTTGCTAGAGTAGCCTCACTATCACAACGGATAGAAATAGGTGAAATTGGCTTAAGCCATAAAGGTACATCATAAAGCAAATTTCTTAACCATTCTGCTTCTTTAGATGCAGCGGCTAATGTAATAAATTCTGCTGTCATGGTGGAATCAGTAATACATGTTTGTTTTTTGGAACCCCAAGAAATGACTCCTCCACCAAGAATGAAGATCCACCCACTAGTAGATGCATGATCTTCCAAACTTGTAATCCAACTAGCATCCGAATACCCTTCTAAAACTGGAGGATATCCATTATAACACAATCCATAGTTAATAGTTTTCTTTAAGTACCTAAGTACTCTATTTAAAGCTTGCCAATGCAAACTACTTGGATTACTTGTGTATCTACTCAATTTTCCAATAGCATATGCAATATCTGGTCTTGTACAAGTCATTATGTACATAAGACAACCAATTAGACTTGCATATTTCAATTGATCAATTTTCCTACCAGCATTAGATACTAATTTTAATTGAGGATCCATGGGTGTAGATGCTGGTATACAGTTGAAAAGATCAAACTTTTTAAGCACATTTTCAATGTAATGTGATTGTGATAAAGCTATAGTGCTTTCATCTCAGGTTATTTTAATCCCAAGAATAACATATGCTACACCCATATCCTTCATAGCAAAGTTGTTTGACAAGAATTTCTTTGTGTTTTCTATTTGTTCCAAATCCATGCCAAAAATGAGCATGTCATCTACATATAAGCAAATTATAACACCCTTTCCATTATCAAATTTACTATATATGCACTTATCGGATTCATTTATTTTATAGCCATTAGCTAAAACAACCTTGTCAAACTTTTGGTGCCATTGTTTTGGTGCTTGTTTAAGCCCATATAAAGATTTAACAAGCTTACATACCTTATGCTCTTGTCCTGGAACAACAAATCCTTCCGGTTGCTCCATGTACACTTCCTCTTCCAATTCACCATTTAAAAATGCAGTTTTAACATCCATTTGGTGAACAACCAAATTATATATAGAGGTAAGTGATATTAATAGTCTAATTGTAGCAATTCTTGCTACTGGAGCATAGGTATCAAAGTAATCAATACCTTGTCTTTGTGTAAAACCTTTTGCTACCAACCTTGCTTTAAATTTATCAATGGTTCCATCGACCTTCATTTTCTTTTTGAAGATCCATTTACAACCTATTGGTTTGGAACCTGGTGGAAGATCAACTAAGATCCAAGTTTGATTTCCCATTATTGAATCCATTTCATCATTTATTGCTTCTTTCCCAAAAGCAGAGTCTTGAGATTTCACTGCTTCTTCAAATGTAATAGGATCAGATTCGGTATTATAACAATAAGGTATCTTATTGCATATACTTTCACCTTTTCCTTCTACAAGAAACATAATGAAATCTGGTCCAAAATCTTTGACCTTTTTATTCCTCTTACTTCTTCTTAATTCTTGACAAGATTCATCATTATTATCAATTTGTTTCAATGGAATCTCATTCTCATTTGAAGAATGAATCAATTGTTGTGGTTGTAATTGTCTTGATATAGAATTAAATCTATTTTCATCAAAAATAGCATCTCTTGATTCAATAACCGTATTAATTGAAATTGAATCATTTGGTTCAATTACTATGAACCTATATGCCTTGCTATTATGTGCATAACCTATAAATATGCATTCAATTCCTCTTTCACCTAACTTTTTACGTTTAGGTGTTGGAACTTTTACAATAGCTCTACAACCCCAAACCTTTAAATAATTAAGGTTGGTTTCCTTTTCTTCCATTGTTCATAGGGGTTATTTTAGTTTCCTTATTAGGAACTCTATTCAATATATGACAAGCTGTTAGAACAGCTTCTCCCCAAAAACCCTGTCCAAGACCTGAATATGATAACATTGAATTTACCATTTCAATCAAGACTCTATTTTTCCTTTCAGCTACACCATTTTGTTGTGGTGTGTAAGGGGCTGAAACTTGATGGACAATTCTAGTGAGTTCAAAAAACTTGGATTATAGTATTCTCCACCTCTATCCGATCTTAAGCACTTGATAAATGATTCACACTGAAGTTCAACTTCAGATTTATAAACTTTAAATTTATCAAGCGCTTCATCTTTTGAATGCAATAAATATACATAACAATATCTAAAACAATCATCAATAAAAGTAACAAAATATTTCTTTCCACCTAATGTAAGAGTATTATGCAAGTCACATAAATCACTATGTATCAAATCAAGCAATTTTGTTTTCCTTTTAACCTTAGGGAAAGGATTTCTTGTAATTTTAGTCAACATACAGGTATTGCATTTTTCAATATTATTATTAAAAACAGGAATTAAATCTAATTTATACATGTCATTCAATTTTCTATAATTCAAATGACCTAATCTATAATGCCACAAACAAAATGATTCAACCATATAAGCAGAAATAGTATTTTTATTCTTATTAATAATATTAAATTTGAACATGCTTTCATACATATACCCTTTTCCCACAAAAATTCCTCCCTTAGACAAAATAAACTTATCTGCCTCAAAAACAAGTTTGAAACCAAACTTATTCAACAGACTTCCAGACACTAAATTTTTCCTAACTTCTGGTACATAATATACATCATTTAAGGTTAAAACCTTTCCAGAAGTGAATTGTAGTTCAACAGACCCTTTGCCTTTAATTGTTGCGGTGGAAGAATTTCCCATGTACAAGACATTGTCATTTTCACATTGTGTGAACTTTGTGAACATGCTTTTGTCTTTGCACACATGTTTGGTTGCTCCGGTATCAATCCACCATGTATTATCATCTTGTGCCATATTAATTTCAGATATCATTGCAACGAACTTTTCGTTATTATCAGCCTTAGAAGATGATTTCTTTTTTAAAAATCGACATTCATTCTTGAAATGTCCCGGCTTTCCACAATGATAGCATGAGCCCTTTTGTTTCTTTTTGAACTTAGGTGCTCTATCAGTCTGATTGAACTTTCCCTTGAATGGTTTAGTAGTCTGTACTTCCTCCGTAACATGTACTTTGGCATTTTCAGAATTTAGGTTCTGATCTTGTTTTCGATACTCTTCTTCAATACGAAGATGATTTGCCAAAGCCTCAAGAGATATTTCCTCTTTCTTATGTTTTAGACTTCTTTTAAAGTCTTTCCAAGATGGAGGAAGTTTGTCTATTATGGAGGATACCACAATCATTTCATCCATTTTCATATCATATTGCTTAAATTGATTCAGCATCTTTTCAATATCACGAAATTGTTCCATAACAGAACGACCATCAACCATTTGATAATTATTGAAACAACTGACAAGAAATTTCTTACTTGTAACATCTTCGGTCATGTATCTTGCCTCCAATTTGTCCCATAATTCTTTAGCGGTGACGTCGTTTTGGTAGGTGTCGAACAAACCATTAGATAAACCATTCAATATGTGGTCCATGCACATATAATTAGCATTGTCCCATTTTTGTCATTCTCGGGTTGCAGCAACAGATTCATTTTCATTCTCTTCAGGTCTTGGAGTATCCAAAACATAAGCAATCTTCAAAGTTGATAACAAAAAGTGCATCTTTTTCTGCCATCGTCGAAAATTACCACCATCAAAACGATCAAGTTTAACAAAGTTGGAAGCCAACTCCCTTAGTGTTCCACTTTCATGTGTTGTGGTAGTCATCATGAAATATAACCTTAAAATTGTTAGTACAAAACTCCGGTAAGGAAAAAACTCGAACACACAATCGGAACTCGAAAAGAAAAAGAAGAAATAGGACAGGCTCCAAGGCGTGTATCAAGCCACTATATTTAAGGTTATATTCGCCCCCACTTATCTTCAGTGTGCAAACGAGTTCCAAGCAAATTAACCTCGAGGATACAATGAAGCCAATGACTATTTGCGTTTTGCACTGACGAGAATAGTCCACTATGCATTGAGTAATGTATAACAAAAACTCAATTTCTACAAAGGATTTCTGCAGCAATACTTTATAGAATAATCTAATAATATTAGAAAATGAAGGAAGAGAAGAAATAATATTAGAATTTGTTGATATGATTTCCAAATGAAATCCCATTCCTATTTATAGGAATTTTCATGTCTCTTCATAGAGACATCTTTCAATAGGTGTCTTTATGAATAAATAAATAATAATAATAATTATTCATTTAATTTTGTAACTATTCAAATAATATTTTTGAATAGTTATAATTCTTTTTTAAAAAATCAAATGATATAACTTTTGACCAATGACCAAAAGTTTTATATTTTGATTAATTACACCCATTCATTTATAGTTATTGGGATACTATAAATATTTGAAAATATTCCAACAATTTCTCTTTGTATTTGTTGGAAGGGGCTTCCTCTTGCCCCTTCATTCATGGTTTGTAGAGAGGTTTCGTGATTGTACAGTGTTATATTGTTGAAAATGGCCAACCATGCTAATGTTATGTTTTTGTTAAAATGCATAGTGCTATGATGATTTTGTTGAGTACATATAGCTTGTACGCATGCTACAGCAATTGTGTTGTTGCAACAACATTTTTTTTGTTTTAGTTGTAATGTAATTTAATTTTGGTTAAAAATGAATTTAGTTGTTGATGTTTTGATGGGTTTAGGTGATAAGGATAAGTCAGCTTATTCATGTGTACAAGCAATGTTTTAATAGTCCAATGCTAATTAGTGGAATTAGTTGAATATTTGGTGTTATATTTTAATTATAAGTGTACTGTTTTCATATTTAATGAGCAAGCATATCAGTTGTATAAAGCATATTATTTTTTTGCTGCACGTTTGTGAACAAATAAATTATGTCAAGCTTCTTGCTCTTTTGTTTTCTGTCTTGTTCTCTTCTTTTGCTGCTGTCAAAACCCAAATATATCTCTGACTCAAGGACTATCAGACCTTACTTGTATGCATTTTTTCTTGTTGTAAGAAGCGTTGAGGAGAACCTTCTTCAATTAGTTTTGAGAACATGTTTACCCTTACCTTTGAGGGTTCTCCTGGTGTATGTTATTTTGAGTCATAAGAAAATCTCTCAAAAGTATTGCTGAAATATTTTTCTTCTCTCTTGAGTTGATTCTTCCTTTATTTGCAAAACGCTTGGCTCCTTCGTTAGATAAATTGTCACCGGGACTTAACACCATCGTCTGAGTTCAAAGTTCAACAAGGTATGGTACTTGAGCAACTTTTGGAGGTTTTGTTTTAATGGGTGTAGCTCCAATGGTGCAACCCCAGAAAAAGCAGCTAGGCTTTTTTATATGTCGAATGATAGCATTTAGCATATTTTCAATCTGCTGCGAGGATTTCTTTGCAAAACTTGATTCAAGTACTTGAAAATAAAGATATCTCAATAAATTATCTTAAGTTATATTATTATAAGAAGATATAGAACTCAAATAAAAAATTGATTTACAATATATGTAATATGATTGTTAAAATAATGAAAGCAAATGAGGATTTTGAATACAAATTCATCAAGAAATATAGGTATAGAATAGTTGGCTAAAATAGAAATATCCAACAATGAAGTTTCTAAACTAATAGTTTAAACATCTAAAGGTATAAGTTCATCAAGATGCAAATGGATAGTCTTGCAAAAAAAAAAAACAGTAAAGAAAATGAAGTTTTACGGTATAAACTACAACTTATAATATAAGGATTTTTCAAATCTTGAAATTGATTATAAAAAGGTATGATGTTTTGTTGTGGTTGATGCAATAATCTTTAAGTATTTATTAATATAGCGGTTCATGAAAATTTGACTTGTGTCTAATGAATATTTAACTGGCTTTTTAAAATTTCTAAAGGAATAGAATGCTAGAAGCATATAGAATTTTTCAAAAAATTGTTAAATACATTTGTATAAATATTTATATGATTTACACATATATATGATAAAGTTGACTAAGTGAATAACAGTTGAAAAAGTCTAACATACCCGTATGTATTTTTATAAAAGGATCATGATTAGAATTTATTTTTAATAATTATTATTGGGACTCCTCAATAGATTATAAAATAATAAGTTATTTAAAAAAATATTTGAGATAAATAATTTTAGAAAAATAAAATTTTATCTAAACTAGTGGATCTAGCACTTAATGTATGAAATCTTCATATATGAATTGACATATACAAAAAAGATCTAAAAGAATTTAATATGAATAAGACATGTCTATTAAATACTCCGGTAATTATAAAATTACTAGATATAAATATTATTTTTAAAAGAATGATTAAAAAATCTTTTGATCCATTAGTGCCATATCTTAACTAGTTTAAAAATACCATATCATAGTGTTATAAAAGTATTGATGCATTAACAGTAAAAAAATTTATTGTATACAATTCTATTATCTTATTTGATAAGAATATCTTCTCATTTGAATATCAATTTTATTATAGGTTTCTTTTGATGCAATATTTAAAATTATCTATAATATATTTCCAACCATTAAATAGGAAGATAATGTGCTTCAATGCACTTGAACTTAAGTCTTCCTACATTAATAACAATATCAATGCTAATCGAGTTAAGATCCAATCGCTTTTTTATCAAACTTTAAATATTTGCGTTATTGCAACTATTATAATATTTATGATGTATTAAATCAAATTTTTGTTATGTTATTGCACAAATTAGCCAAAGAAGGTATAATTATTTATTCACAAACAAAAAGGGATAAAAAAAACATCAAATATTGGTGGTGATACCAAAAACAAAAGATAGTACCACTATTGGTATTAGCATTAGATTAAGAAAGGAGAAACAAGAGTCAGTGAACTTACTGACAAACCTACCTGCTAATGAAGTTTAAACCCTAACAAACAAGGATTGATTAATGAAAAGACAAGTTATTAAAAAAATCATCAGTCGGCAGACAAATGGTCAACGTGGCAGAATATTATTACTTGCTAAATCAGATCAAAGACGTTGTTTCTATATTCTTTGTCTTTTTTATTTTTAGAATTTTTCATATTATAAAGTTTAGGTCCGATTATTACTATAATTAAAGTTTTATTAAAATTTGTTGGTATAATATTTTTAAATTAAAAAAATGTTAACTCTGTAATTTTATTATAAAAAATGGTATTGAATTAATAAAATAATTTTGACAGAGTTAATAATTAAATTTTTATTTTTAAATATAAAAATAGAGAATTAAATTTTTTGAAATAAAAAAAGCTAAATTTTAAATATACAAAAAGTACAAGGAGGTAAAGCATATTATAACCTAAATATACAAAAAGGAAGTTTTTTTATATATAGAATAAAAGAAAGAATAACGGTATAGTCATATTGGAAAGAAGCCAGAAGGGGAAAATTTGAAAGCACATGATAAGGTTACCGTTGAGGATGAAAGTCCATCTAGAAATCGAACGGCTGAGATATGCTAGCCGTTAGTTTTAAAAATAAAAATGTGCCGACAATACATATATCATCCGCTCATTGCGTCTCCTTTTCTCTGAGTCAAAAAGCCTCACCTGCCCGATCAAGAAGTGCAAGACATACCTTCCATTGCTTCGCTGCTGCTCAGCCTCTCATGTTATTCTTTTGACTAACCTCTTTCTCCTTCTCCCACTTCGAACGACGTTTTGCACCATCGTCCGGCTAGTCGGAAACTCTTTTCACAAAGGTTCTTGAAAATTTCTCCTCCTCTTTTTTAATCTTCTTTCTTTATTTCTTTCAGTTTTAAATATTTCGACAAAAAAAAAAGAAAAGAGAAAGGGATTAATTTTATTTTGTATTAAAGGGGTGTCTTGATTATCTTTTTCTATAGTTTGGGGATATCTATCTTAAGAGGATTCTTATTGTTTGCAGTTGTTGTTGTTTGTACATACCGGAAATAATGGCTGGATCGGACGAAAACAATCCTGGAGTCATCGGAGCCTCCCGAAATCAAGGTGATTAACTCAACCCCATTTTATGTACCCTTTCTTTTAATGTTTAAGTAGAACTTCTAAATTAAAGTAAAATTTTGATAAAAAAAAAAGGGGGCTTACATGCTGGCGAAAGAGGGAAGTTCGTGGCAGCGACTGGGCAGAATCGAAGAGCATTGAGCACTATTAACCGGAACCTAATTGAAGGCCCACCTTTCCCTTGTGCAGTCAGTAAGAGACCTTTATCCGAGTGAGTACTTCATTAAAATTCTCTCTCTGTTTTACTGCTGAGAACTGATAAAAAGTAGATCCTTTTGAATTAATTATGTAATATGGGGAAGGGGTGTTTTGTCTTGGTATTTCAATGATCCAAAACAAGACCTTTTTTTTTTCACTTTTAAAACATAAATTTTTTCTGTTGCTCTATTTCTCTCAGCAGCATGAAATTGAAGTTTTGATAATCACTGTCCAACGATTTTTTTAATCTTGTCAGAAGAAATGCAGTCTGTGATAAGATCCCACCCATACCTCAGCATAGACCAATTACTAGGTTAGCACCTCCTTTTAGTTTAATGATGTCTCTTTTGATTGCCAAAACAATATCATCTTCTTGATCCTTTCTGTTTATGATTCCTTTTAATTCAGGAAGTTCGCTGCCCAGATGGCTAACAAGCAGCAAATGGAACCTGAGGTACCATTTTTTCACAATAAAAAAATTTTGGTATCATCCTCGATTATTCTGTCACGTTATATAAGTGGTTAATTACTCTTAACAGGAAATTAAGAAACCAATCCAGTCAGTGCCAGATTCAAATGAACATTGCAGCATCATAGATGTGGATAACTCGGATGTGCCAATGTTTGTGCAACACACAGAAGCTATGATGGAGGAGATTGAGCGGATGGTAGGGAAACAAACCTCCTTTACTTTTCTTTTCTTTTTTTTTATGGTTGAGAGAATAACATTGATTCTATGTGTCCTCTGCAGCAGGAGGTTGAAATGGAAGACGTGGATGATGATGATGATCCTCTTGTGGACATTGACAATTGTGATAAAACGAATCCGCTTGCAGTTGTTGAGTATATTGATGATTTATACCAATTCTACAAGAAAGCAGAGGTGATTCACGTGTGTGATTGCAACTTAAAAAGAAGTATTTTTATTGGGGTTGATTCACTCAACTTGTTTTTTTAATTTTTTGCAGTGTACTGGTTGTGTTCCTCCAAATTATATGGAACAGCAATATGATATTAATCAAAGGATGAGAGGTATCCTCATTGACTGGCTGATAGAGGTAACATACAGATGATTAGCTAATTTCCTTACATCCTTGTTATAGATGAATAACCCATCATTAATGAGAATAATGGGATGCCAGGTTCACTACAAGTTTGAGCTGATGGAGGAGACCTTGTATCTCACGATCAATCTAATTGATAGGTTTTTAGCAGTTAAGCAAATAGCAAGGAAGAAACTTCAGCTGGTTGGAGTAACAGCCATGCTTCTAGCCTGCAAATATGAAGAAGTTTCTGTTCCTGTTATTGAGGATCTGGTTCTCATTTCTGACAAGGCTTACAGTAGGCAAGAAGTGCTTGATATGGTTTGTAATTTAAACCCTTTTTTTGCCTCATTTAATGATTTGATGGCTCAATAGGAAATAGAAATGACATAATGATTTGTAGGAGAAACTGATGATCAACACCTTACAATTCAATCTATCGGTTCCTACGCCGTATGTGTTTATGAGGAGATTTCTCAAAGCTGCTCAGTCAAACAAGAAGGTACGGTGACAAGGAACTTTGACATTTTTGCATCTATTATGCAAGTATCCAACAATGTTTGAATCTGAGATGGGTTTGTTGAAACCTTGCAGCTTGAGCTTCTGTCATTTTTCATGATCGAGCTTTGCCTAGTTGAATATGAAATGCTTAAGTTCCCACCTTCTCTGTTAGCTGCTGCTGCTATTTTCACTGCTCAGTGTAGTCTTAGTGGGTGTAAATATTGGAGCAAGACCAGCGAGTGGTATACTACCTTCTCGGAGGAGCAGCTTATGTAAGTCTCTTTGGGTTCTTTGTCTGTCTCTTTGTTGTTGTATTTGCGATGAAACTAAGTGTAGCAAATTTCATCTGTAGGGAATGCTCAAGAATGATGATTAGGTTTCACCAGAAAGCAGGGACAGGGAAACTTACAGGCGTACAAAGGAAGTACAGTACATCTAAGTACGGTTATGCTGCAAAAACAGAGGCACCAACTTTTCTATTGGAGGCTTAAAGTTTCTAGCACAGCTTGCTGCTTAGCATTGCCATCCATTGATAAAAATCCAGCCTAACTAGGAATTGTGCCCCCTCCTGCAACTTAAGTTGCCCCCTCCCCTTGAGTTTATAAATATTTCATTTCTTTTGAAAATATTGTAAAAGTGATTACATGGTTTGATATTTCATTTCTTTGGTCCCAACTTCATTCTTTTACGTGTCAATGCCACCATCCATCATCACTAACGCCAGATTTTAACTTCTGCAAATTCCTTCAAATATTTTATGTTGTAAGCGAAAGTTGTTACCATCGGTGCCCATTTAAGATTATCCTTGGAACGAACGTGGTGTTAGGATTGACAGCGAGCCAAAAGCTTTAGACTTTTTGTAAAGCTGGAAAAAAAAAGTCGCAGATATCCGTTGCTGAAGCAATAAGAGGAACAAAGGAGAAATTAAAAAGTAAATGAAAAGTTGTCATTGCTGGGGCACATAAAGTGATTCTCAGCTTATGCGGTAGAGAAATGCAGTGTGGTATGACACTGATCAATTGGAGTATTTAGAGAGAGTAAATAGGGTTCGAGAGGTGAAAAGATTGTGAAGAGAATTCCTGATTTCATTTCATAATTCTACTTGTCCTTACAAGGAAATTGCTGTCGTACCAGGACGGTTATTTTTATACAGCTGGCATAACAGAAAATAAAATAGCTAATAGCTGAGTCATCAATAACTCTGGACCATCTCTTTTTGTTGGACTGTGCCCATCAATAGATCTGCTCCCAATAGGCCCATATCTCAAATTAAAAAGTAAATGAAAAGTTGTCATTGCTGGGGCACATAAAGTGATTCTCAGCTTATGCGGTAGAGAAATGCAGTGTGGTATGACACTGATCAATTGGAGTATTTAGAGAGAGTAAATAGGGTTCGAGAGGTGAAAAGATTGTGAAGAGAATTCCTGATTTCATTTCATAATTCTACTTGTCCTTACAAGGAAATTGCTGTCGTACCAGGACGGTTATTTTTATACAGCTGGCATAACAGAAAATAAAATAGCTAATAGCTGAGTCATCAATAACTCTGGACCATCTCTTTTTGTTGGACTGTGCCCATCAATAGATCTGCTCCCAATAGGCCCATATCTCAGTGTTGCGTGATCTATCAATTGAAGGCCCTCTTTCTTCATTTCTATCAAATCGCTAATTCCCTTTTGACTCGATCGATTAGGATTTTTTCCTCCACTTCCCTTCCACCTTTCTTCGTCTCTCTGATTACTTTCCAATTTCGTCACATGCAGCACAAAATTTATTAAAAGGATAAGCATGTCAAAGATTTGAATAAAGTATTTTGATGTGCGTACCAGAAGCTGGCGTTCATTGCGGCTTTCTGCATTAAGATTTGACAAGGAACCAAACTAGGGAAAAAAAAACTCAACAGAAAATGAGTGAGTATTGTGGATTCATATTTATGTATAAAAGGAAGAGAGAGTTGGGCTCATGTCCTCTTCAATTTGAACAATTTTTGTGATTCTTAGTTTGGTTGTGATTGGAATCCACTCCCCAGCAACCAACATTGAAGGCTATGCTTAAATTCATTCACAGTGGGGAACGAGGACTTTGATACCTTGTTAATTGTTGCTCCAGTTCCTTCCGTTGTCTGACAAAAACATGGAATCTCTCTTCTTCGTCAGGACTGCTGCAAAATGCTTTTAGAATGCCTCAACAGCTACCTTACTAATTTATATGCTATGAAATAATTTGATTTGGGTATTTCGCTGGAGCCATGCATATATCTTTGGTTATGGGTTTTTTTTTTTCTCTTTTTTGTATCAATAAAAATAATAGAACCGGCCAAGTAAGCTGCGGTTTCTTTGAGTTTGGTAAAAACAAGAAGAGACCCCTTTTTATAATAGCTGATTATAAAAACAAGATGTGTACATATTACATGCACTGCAGGGATGGAGTTCCTCCAAGAGGAAGATGGTAATACAACATGAGTTTTTATCCATTATGCACAAGTTCAATGGACAGGAAGTAGCCAACATTGCAGATATGTTAGTTTCCCTGCAAGTGAGCACAATAAGGCGGTTGTATTGTGTAGCTAACTACTGAACTTTGCTGCAGGACCCTGTCCCTCCAATTCTTCAAGTGAATTCATCAATCCCATCATGTAAACTCGTCCAAAAAACTTGTGAAAGGAATTCTGGAATGCACTTTGACTACTGCACAACTTTTAGGAATACTATTCTGGTGGTAAGTTTTTTGTAAGGGTTGCGTTTGCTTATTAAATTTTGTCAGTGGGAAGCAGTGAATGAGATAGTGATAAATGTGCAAAGAATCTGTAAGCCGAGTCAATATGCATAATGGGTTGTAATTGGACCAAATGCACTGCTTCTGCTTCCTCGAACACTAGGGGTGACTTCAACTGATCATGTATTTTTTTATGAGTTTTGACTTGAGGAGAATCCACTCTTCTATATCGTTTACTTCATTTTCTGTTGGCTTTTAACTTTAGAGTTCCACAATTATTAAACTTTTGTCATGTATTATTAACACAAACATAACTAAACAACAAAAGCATGATTCAGTATTCACGGAAAATAACAGATGTCAGATGATCCTGATTATAAGAAGCAGATATACTATCTCGACAGGAAAAAAAAAACAAAAGAATACAGTGGCCGGGCTGGCAGGCCAGCACAAGTCATAAAAACTTAATTTGAGTGCTAATGCTACCCCTCTTCATTTCAAGTCACTTCGAGCACTGCTGTTGCTACTTGGAAACTTTCCACAAAAAATAGCCGTAGAAGCCCATAGGGACAACAAATAACACCTTCATTTTCATTTTCTTGAAAGGAATGGCTTAACTGATTCTACCACCACCTGGATTAAATAAAAAGCCATCACAAATGAAATTGATTTTACAACACAACTGTTACTCTTGTATTAATGGTTTAGGGCTATATATCTATGTTTCTTCTGGCTTCCTGAGTTGCAGAAAGTTCTTACCCTGCCATCATACGATAGAGAAGCAAATATCCAAGGCTCACGAGAACTCCAAGCAAGGCCTGACAATATGGTTGTTAGATTTATATCATCTTTTAAAAGCATGGCATAAAACACAGGTGGAAGTTAGGACAGCTACCATATACACTGTCTTCATAATCACTGTAGGAATTAAGCAATGGGTCGGCCTGTTGATTGAGTGGTTCAGTTATGCTGTTAAAAGATAAATAAAGTATCAGAGTCAATCAACCAATAAAACATTAAGTCGTGCAAAGCTTCAGAGAGGGGCTAACAAAACAACCTTTCAGATGTTGCTTTATCTTCTGCAGATATAGGAGCCTGCCACAAGTTAACAGTTGAGTCTGTGCCAGCACTCTGCAGAAGGGAAATTCTTGTCAAGAATTTCCAAAATATACCATAAACAACAATTTGCAGCTTCTATTAGAGTGTATCTACGGATATGCCTAGTTGATTCAAATGAATATTTGTAACCAGTTTAGTCCAACTGAGACCCTAATGCCCATACCTAAAAACTAATCTAGTTAAGATGAATGCTCAGAGAGAGAGAGAGAGAGAGAGGGAAAGGGAGAGAGAGAGAACCAGAATTAGCCCATCATACTCAGGGTTACAAGTGACAGCCCATGTCCTGCCAACATTATCAAACAGGTCACAATCAGTGAACTAGAAGTACCTGAACTTAACCCATTTCTTTCTAGTGGGAATCAAACAACTCAAAGCATACTCAAATGAAATTAGCTATAAATCAATTAAGTAGGAAATAAAAAGAGTAAAATTCCTTAAACATAAATAAAAAAGACCCACAAAAGAGGAGCAAGTCAATTACCAGTGTGTATGTCCAGGAAGCTCTTTGGCAGGACTTTTGGGCTTTCTAAGATCCCATATGTGTATCCCAGATTCATCTTCTGCAGTGACCTGTGATAAAAGAGACAATAACAACTTCGAAGTAGTAACCAGAAGAAATACCATCTCACATAAATAGGTGCATTCACAAATCACAGTCACCATTTCTATATTATTCACCATTCTTTTACTGATCTCAACAGCTATCATTTATAAGTGAGTGTCTCTTATGATGGATAAATGCAAAGGATCAACTTCATTCCATCAAATCCCCACATGCCAGTAAAAAAATAATAGCGTGATCCAAAATTGCTAAATATCCTTCTAGAAAATGGAATGAACATCTGAATAGTCGATATGTAGTTTCATCTATGTAAATCATTCAGGTGCAAATTCGAAGTGGTGTAGGTGCATTGTGCATGGCAGATTTTTGACAGGGAAGTTCCGTGCTTGGCCATGGCTTTGACCAAGTTCAAAGTATAGCTTAATTGGCCAGTAAATCCTTGCAATTTCTCAACCTTAACACATCATATTGACAATCATAATTTATATTACCAGTGTATACATATATTATCTAGGTATAACAGGTGAAAGTTCTAGAATTCACATGGAAGTTTTGTTTGATAGAAAATAGCATTTTAAAATGCCAACTCATCCCCCCCCAACCCCCCCCCCAAAATACACACACAACAAAAGAAAAGGTATTCTAAAAATCAAGGTTGCAATAGAAATAACAAAAATGACAATAGAAAAGCAATAACGCAATGGCCAGTAAATTTTTATGATGATGTTAAATGGTAAAATATTCAAGTTATATCCTTACAAGTATATGACTTTTCTTCATATCATAGTTAGCATTGCGGATGTGGGCACGCTCAATTGCATTTGTCTTCCTGTGAATACATAAAATTGTTGTCAAGTACAGCATAACTCTAAGCGCAATCAATAGCTTAAGCATTTTAAGAAAAACGATCTGCAAAGAAACCAAATAGTTAAAGGTACAAGCAACGACATTAGTCCTCCCTTTACCCTCATTTCTTCAGTTAGTGAAAGACAGGTGATGAAATAGTAAATATTTGAATTATGGTCCATGAATTTTAGAAGGACTCAATTCACAAGGGAAATGGAACACCAAATTAAATGACCAACAGCATAATAATTAGACAGTTTTGAACTAATCAGGAAACTAAGATATGCAGAGACAACATACTTCATTGTACGTAGATCCCAAAACTGGACTGATGATTCACAAGTTGTCGCAACAGCATTCATGTCATGTGGATCCCATGCACCACCAGATAAGTAATGAAGCATACCAGATGACTCTTTAGATTGCACCTAGATTTCCACAATAAGATCTGAATAAGCATCACAAAGAGACTCAAAAATTAAACTATGTTGTAGCAATCAATGTTACATGGACTCTGGTTTGGATATCTGACACAGATTAATCTAAGGGACAGATATACCGTTTGCTAAAATAATCATCTGCCACCTTCAACCACTGTCGTATTTTCACCAAATTTCACACACAAATACTGCTTTGCCTCCTATTTCCATTTTGCCACTTGCTCTTCCTCAGTTCCTTCTCACCACTTTGAAACCCCAAAACATCCCCGCCACCAAGAACAACCTCTGCAATGTTGTTGGCTGATGTGTTGAAATATACAGCAAGGAGTCCAACACATTTTTGTGTTGGTACCCATGGCATGTCAATACAGACATGGCACCCTAAAGTGCTGAGCCCATGTAACATAGATAGGCATTTAGATACTTTTGTTTTTAATAACAGCCACTGATGTGTGGTCAATGTCTTTGCCAGTTAGATAAATGCAAAGTTTCCAATTGTCAAAATATTTATTATCAGACACTATGAAGCGATATTAAATATATTGAGATTCTAAAAGATATGTGAGAAAATAATGCTACCAATTACAAATTTATGTCAGTTGTGTCTTTGAAGAAGGTATTATATTAACTATGTACTAATTTCACAAATGTAAAACCAACAGGTTGAGCATTCACATGCTAGTACAAATACCATGGATGTTAAGAAGAAATACATGCAGAATCTAACCTGGGCAGCCTTTTTTGAACAATCTAAAGTCCACAAGAAAAGATTTTCATCATCAATGCTGAGCAACTTATCATGTCTTCCAGATGGCCACCAGAGAACACTGTTAATAAGTAGGCCAAAGTAAATTTCATAAAAATGGCCAGAAGGAAATACAAAGAATATACAGTTTTAATAACTTAGGGGAAGTTTTGAAGCAGGAACTTACCAATTAATCTTAGCAACATGTGCATCAAGGGAGGCAATTCGTTCCAACTGTGGTGAATTTAACTGCCCATACAATTCAGGTATCTGCCATATTGCAGCCCCATAAGATTCACCTTCAACAACAAAAAAAAATATATATATATATCAAGCCAGTCTCCCATCTTTAAGCCACAAAACTTTTGTTGCTGTTTCTAATTAACAATTTCCTGCAACAGCTAATTCAACTGATAGTAAAACTAATACATACAGAAAAGAACAATCAAGGTTCCTGAAATGGACTAAATAGGGGGATCTATTTGTTCTTCTATCTCTTAGCCTTAAAGTCACAAAAACCAATGAAATAATACTGGAGGCAGATAATATCAAGTGCACCAAAATATGGAAGAAATAGACGTAAATCAAGGTCAAAGAAGCTACCGGTTGAAAAAACGGTAGAGAAAATCCGTTGATCGAAGGGACAGGAAGCTAGGTCCCAGATCTCGTTAGGGTGGGAAAACAAGCCCTCACAAATGAGCTCGGTTCCACCAGAAGATAGCCGAATCAGATGCACCTGGGCAGATTTCAGTTGAATTAGCTAATATGACATTTAGAAAGTAAAAAAATAAAAAATAAAAACACCGTGATCATGAAATTTAAACCAGATCAAAATTAATTCAGAAGCAAAACCAAACCTCATTTTCTTCCCTGAGACTGAGGGTTCCCGTAATGAAGCTGGTATGATCCGTGTCTGCTTTGACATCCGAAATGCATCTTGCCTGCCAGCTTAAAATTATGTAAGGCTCTTAAACCTCGAGATAACATAGTAGAATTGAGAATTTGAGGGTGAACCTGATACTTGAGGCCGTAGCCGATGCCAGAAGATCCTCCTTGCATCGTTGCACCACCAGGAACCCCCGGATTCAACGAGCAACCGCTGCTTTTCAAGTGCTTCGGTTCAACTCCTCAATTTCTTGCTAAAACGCACGCGTTTTGCCTCGGCTGGGTCAATTGGACATAGATGCGCTATTGCGTGGAGAATGGGTTATTTGTTTGACAGTCCAATTCGAGCCCAATAGTCTCCAAAAGGTTATTGCAGAGAGTTAGGCCTGTAGAACGGACTGAGTTATTCACCTATAGTTTTTTCCATTACATGCATTTCAATTTATAGGACTTAGGGAAAAAACTAAAAAATCGAAAATTAACATAAACCGAACTGTTTTGATGGTTTACGAAATGTTAATTTAAAAACTCCAAAATCAAATTAAAATTTATTTTTATTTAATTTATTTTTTAATTTTTTATTGTATAAAAATAAATATATATTTAAAATAGTAAAACTAATATGAAATTTTTAGATTATTTTTTTTTAATATTTATGAAATATGCTTCGAAATGTTGATAAATAATTTTCAAAAATCATAAAATAAACTCATTTTTTAAAATAAATCTAAAAGTTCAAAACCAAAAATTATGATAGAAAAATTGAAAACTAAACCAAATTATTATGATGAATTCAAAAATTCGACTAGATCCATATCACCCCCCTTAAAATAATCACCCACTTTAAAAACCACTTTACTCTCCTTTTAGAATATAATTATTTTTAAAAATATTTACTTTAATTTAATTTATATTTTCTAAAACATATATCTAAATTAATTATTAAAAAAATTCACCAACAAAGTTTATATTTTCAAAATATCATTAGTGCTTAATTTTTGCATTAATTAATCAGCGTCATGAATTAATGGTTATGAGTTATTATTTATTTATTTACTCTTTTATGTACAAGGTTTATTGGATATTCCTAGAATTCGGAGTGGAGGTTACTTTGTTTTACTTCAGGGTTTTTCTTCTGATCTTGTTTAATACGATTGTCACTTTAATTTTTTTTTTTTCTGTTTATGTATTATGTTCTTTTGAAATTCATTTTGTTATTTTTAAATTCTTTTTCAATGAAATTGCATGAGTACTTCATTTTCAAAATTTGAAAAGCTATTATGTATGCGGGGGCAAATCTAGAATTTCCTTTTAGCAGGATCAAAAATTAATTATAACCTTTTTATAGATCAAATTATAAGTTTACTATATATTAATTTATAATTTCATCCTTTTTAAAGGGACTAAACAGAAATTATTTCATTTTTATAGGAGCTAAAATGTAATTTTACTATATATTAATTTATAATTTCTTTATTTATAAGAGGATTGAATTGAATTTCTTTTTTTCATTTTAGAGGGTCAAAGTACAATTTCACTATGTATTAATTTATAATTTCTCTATTTATAAAAGGATTAAATTGAAAATTTTTCATTTTGGGGACAAAGTCACCCACCTGCCCCCTTCAGATTCGGCTCTGTATCATGTATGTGTACGTGTACATCCGCATATTTGTGGGTGTATACGTAAATGATGAATGCTTTTATGTTTGTGAATACCAAAAGCTTCTAACGTCATATGCGTGAATACATTATTGTTAACAGCTTAACTTAAGCCATTATTATTGTTTAACTTCTCGGCTTGAACTCCATTATTGTTAAGAGGGGTCTATTATAGGTTTCTTGGTCAAATTTATGAATAGTCACAGTACTTCACTCAAGTTGTGGAATAATCCCTGTACTTTGCTCCCAGTTGTGGCACTACCCTTCTTGCCAAGCTTGGAAGCAATCACCATGGCATATCCCATTCAAATTTAGGTGATAGTCAATAAGTCCCACAAATTTAGTCCACATTGGTGCCTCAAACGAGGATAGGAGCTTTAGGAATCGTCTCCGTGCTTGGTGACTACTGAAGCAATATGGAGCATAATCACCAAGGGAACAGTCACTTCTTTAAACCTCATACAGCAATGGCTGCATGATCATAGTAGAACTTGCTTTTCAAAACTTACCTTGAATATGGCCGCGCCAGTGAGTCAAAGAAGCAACAATGTCAAACCTGTGCCACTTCTTTGAATGTATCTTACAGTCCCTGTGCACTGGCTCGAGTATCCTATCATTCGTAGGCCTGAAACCTTGATCCCATGATTATATCTTCAATTAACTTTCTGAAAATCTGTGGATACTAAACTACATACCCCTTGAATAGACAGATCCACTCAAACAAGAATTCAAATCGCCTTCAGAAACCGTAAATCGTGCATATTAGAGTTCTGTTACAAATCAACTGTATGGATACACCAACATGCAAAAATGTTCCAATGACTCAGCACCGAGTTCTTTCCTCTGACGTCTTTTAAACTACAACCAAACTAAGTAAATTACAAACTAAAGCAAATATTATTCACTGCATTCCCACCTGGACTACGATTCCAGTATTGTTACTCAGAGTCATGCATGCATCTCAAAGGTACTAAGGAAGACACCATACCTTAAAACTCATAGTTCAATTAGAACATCCCAACTTTCCATCTCAAATAACTAGACTCGCCATGGTTCACTGACATTTGAGGTGAACATACCAAATCATACTCCTTTGCTTGCTTCAAGTGCAATTACATATTTCAGTAGACCAAACTGAGCATGGGCCAGATGCAATGATCGAGAATTTTCAAAATTACACAACAAGCTGTCTCCTTTTAAACAAATTCATTATCATTTTGTGTTTTACATAGATAATGGAAGTAGCATCCTTCTTTTCTTTTTCCCAGCCACGCTCACTTGCTTTGTGATTTTCATGCACAGAAGCAATAACAATGTGATGCATACTAGAATAAAAGCAAGTTGCATATGCCTAAAATATAAAGAAACGGCTGAAAAAACCAGAAAAGCTAATATAACGAGTTCCCATATAACAAAGGCCACAACATCCACTCTGCACCCAGAAAACAGTAAATAAAACACAACTATTAGAATTTATCTTGTACTGAGATAGAGAAGAACAAAAAACACAACAATGGCCAAAACGAATGGGGAAAGTTGCAATCTCCCTCCCCATCGAATTTATGAATCTAAATCGTAACTCTAAAATCATGTCAAAACTGGTTGGAATTAGGATAAAAGTACAAACATATCAAGGCAATGAATATTTTCCATGCACAAGTAAAACAAAAACCTCAAATGTAAAGGCCAATAGATATTGTTTTCAACTTTTGGCACAAAGACTCCTAGCGTAATCCCCTATAATTTGAGCAAATTGAGACAGTTCTATAATTTGCCAGCAGATTGGCAATTATTCTGCTCTTATAAATACTTCATAGAGGCTCAGAAAAACTAGAGATACACATGATAAACAATCATAAAAGCCGATTGAGTGGCAAGATCTATCTAAGCACATCCATATACTCCTACCATCAAACGGTTGGTTTACAAAACCAAGCATCCAATTCGGTCATTTGAAATATAAATTACAGAAGTACGAGTAGAAAAACAAAGGTTAGCAAGACAAAAGCAGTATAACAGTATTAAAGTTGAATTTAAACAGTCGTTACAGAATTAACCAAAAGCAATAAACATCTCCTTCTTAAGCAAGGAAATGCCTCTAATTCTATCCCCCCATTCCAGTAGCATGCTTCTTTCAGCCACCTAAATATCAGTTTCTGATGAAAATTAAAATGAATCAACAATTTTTTTTTATTTCCTTTCAAAGTTTCGGATCCACATCATAAGGAATCAACAGCACTTTATAAGAAAATCCAGAGTCAATTTATCTTTGTTTGGCCACCTGAAGTTTTTATCTATTGTCAAACGGATAATTTAACGACGACGACTACTATTACTATTACGAGTCTTTGAAGGTATTTTTTCCACCAATTCTTAGTATGTGAATTGATTGAGAAAATGAAACGAAAGATACATTTCAAAATTAAAATATTCATAATCTCCACATCTGAATTTTTAACCAAATTATCCTATAAAAGCCTATCCTATCTAAGTAAGCTCAAGTGAAAAAAAATATATATCACGGAAAGCACTTACAGACAAAGATGTCGAATCAAAACCAGGGAAAAAAACAAAGATTTCCTACCGTATATTCAAAACATGAAGAGAAAAATATAACGAAAAAAAAAGCAAACAAAGGAATTAGGATTACCTAGAAGTTGTGAGATTAGAGGTTGATGCGAAAAACGAAACAGAGGCCCAATCGTGCTTAGATCGAAGCTGATACTCTCTTAATTGATCTGCTAAATTGGATCGCGTTATCATGGCTTCCCTTTTCCTATCCCTGCCTTTCGATTTAAAGCTTTGTTTGGCTTTGGAACTCTAGAGATGGTGAACGATTGAGAAATCGCAGAGCAAGGTGCGAATTGAAGCTAGAAGAAAGGCAAGGGATAGCATCGGGGTTGGATGGGCCTTGGTTCGTTACGTTGCGTGCACCTCCTAATTTACTATCTTGTTTTTCCTTCCCGCCCCGGCTGAAAAAAATAATAAATAATGTAATGAGAAAACAACCCCGGTACTCGGGAGCCGCCGTTTTTGACGGGTTTTTCATCTAACTGCCATCCACAAGACCCAGTCGGGCTTATATGTGATGAATGGGCGTTCAGTATATTTTGTCTTAGCCACGTATGATTAAATTTCATGTAATGATAAATTAGTTATTCAACTTTCAATCCATTTATTAAACTGAATTTTGAAAGACATTTGTTTCAAATAATAGTTTTCACGACTTCACAAGGAGTGAAATAAAATAAACCTACCACACATTTTCGATTATACGCCTTCAGTTGATATAAATTTTGAAAAACAACGATTAATGACACTTCAGTGTGCCGACTATATTCAATGAAGTACATTATCGCAACCCACCATGAAAAACCAGATAATTGTCCGGAAGCTATCTTGTACTCGTCAAGAAGATGATAGAAAAAAGGATGGAGGGATAAATGAAAGCTTGCTTCTATATAGAAAAAAGGATGGAGGGGTAAATGAAAGCTTGCTTCTATCACGTGTAGTGGAAGTAAAAAGCTACTATTGTTGGTGTCGCTCAAACAATTTGACCCTTCAGGAATTGAGAAATCATAAGTGAAGTTCGATATTTGAATTTCCTGAACAGTTAATGCTCTATTCATTTCTTCCACCTTCGTGGTGCAAATGTAGGCCTTAGCTTCCACTGGACTCCTCGCTTCACGATGTCGCAAAGGGATGTTCTAGGCAACACAGTCGCTCCCTCTAGTCCTAGCCATGGGGTGCTAACAAAAGCTAAAAAGAAAATTTGAAAGAACAGTGGAAATTTTAAGAAGATTACCTCTGAAATCGCTTTCCTCGACAATCATTTTTTTCTCAGTCTCAGATTCAAATAATGAGATTTTTAGGGCTTTGGTAACTTTCTTTTAAAAGTTTAACAGCCTGATTTCAATTCTGTCGGAAACAGTAGTTTCGAAACCACAAATCCAACAAGTAAGCCCGTATTAATTATCATTTAATTTGTATGAGTCAATTATAATTTGATATTGAATTCTGATTTGGTGAATTTTAGTTAACTAAATAAATAGTTAGGTATAAATGGTTGTTTCGAAAGTAAATTGGTTTCAAAATATGAAATATCGAGACCTCATTTATGAAAACCGAGCTTATAAATATTTTTATTAAATAATTAAGGAGCTATTATATTAGCACGTGAAAGTTCAATTCAGATATTTTATTGTTGAATTAGTTAATTAATTAAAAGACTAATTTGTAAAAGATATAAAAATTAGTTATTATTGAATTTTATTGATTAAATTACTTAATTAGTAAATGAGGAAGGATTTATATAGAAAATAAACCATTGATATTTTAGTGCACGAATAGTGGGTTTATTTTAAACATTTTCTTTATATAAATTTTGTTTTTAAGTTAATATAATAATAATAAAACATAAGAAATGAATTAATAAATAAAACATCATCTTTCTCATGGTTTACCACCAAAAAAAACAAAACCACTTTCCTCCATCGAAGGAGCTTAAGGTTAGGCAATGGTTTAACACACTTGAATGGTAAGAATTTTTGACCCATTTTTAATAATTTTTATGTTATTGAGATCGTTGCAACTAGGTCCAGCTAACTCGTACCTTTATTTTTAAAATTGTTAAGGATTTTGGATTTTACTATTAATGAATCTTAGTTATTTTTTTATGTTAAATGGTGAATTTATAGTTATGGTTGTTTATTAAATTAATTTGTTAAGATATTTTTGTTAGTTTTTAGTTAAAGGATTAAATTCATAAAATATTAAAATTTACATGGAAATTTTGTGAATTGTGAATAATTATGGACTGTATTAGTCTAGAAAGAAATTCGTCTAGCATGAAAAATTATTAAATTTTGTTCAATTTGGAATTTCAGATTTAGAGACTAATTTGTGAGAAATATAAAAGTTTTAAAGAAAATGTATAAACAATGAAAACTTAAGGGTCATGTGCATAAAATGAGTTGGAAGATGTACTTGAATTTGATATATTGAATTTAATCATTATATAGATCAAGAATTGAATCGAACGAAGGTTAATCAAAAAAAAATAAATTTACAGATTTGTCCCTGCGAGTCAACCAAATGCATAATTTAGGTAAGTTCATAGAATTATTAAATAATTTTATATGTTTGTAAATTATGTTATTATTATTTTTTACTTATAAATTATATTGATTGAATACTTAGTAATAAAATTTAATTATGAATTGTATATAATTATGTATAAATTAGAAGTGTACCATCCAGAAATTGGGAAATGGTCGTGAAATATGAATGGCATTATCTCGAAATGGATGAAATAAATATACAGTATGTGTATAGATACTGTGGAAGTGCCATTGATTTTGTTAATGTTATGAATTCAGTTTAAATTTCCGTTTGAATGTAGTAAACGATTAGGATACGATTGACATGCCAATAAAGTTATTTGTGCATTGTACGGGATATATATGATGGTACGAATATATTATTGATTATACTAGAATCCAACATTTGTTACAGATTACTGAGTTATATTGGTGTGGTGGAAGGATATTGGTGTGGTGGAAGGATGTATTGATACTGATTCTATGATGCCAACGGGCTTTACATTTCAGTGCTCTGGTGTATTGTAGTTTGAGCTCTTACGAGTATTCTGGTGTGGTGTAGTTACTCATGTATTTGTATCTGTTTATTATAGTTCAATGGGCTATATGTTAAAAATATATATGTATTGAATTCATGAATTATTTGGAAATGATGTGTTTATATGAATATTGAAATGTTAAGCGATGAAATTGAATAATCAATAATTATGTGTTTAAGAGTTGTTTGAAAAGATATCAAAACAACTGGAAAGTTTATAGTTATATTTATGAAACGCTTATCTAGTAAATGCAATATTGGTGACAAAGTTGTGTGTATAAAAGAAATGGAATATGAATATGAATTGACATGATCAATTGGTTAATACAATGTATATGTTGAATTTTTCCTGAATGAATGATACAAAAATATGTTGCATTGAATGATTGGGAGATTATACAAATGATATGTGAAACACTCACCTTATTGTTGTAAATGTATTGACAGGAAATACGTATTAAATTAGTTATATTTGTTTACTTAATTGTAACTAAGGTAAGAATTTTGTTTAAGTAATTATGAACTTAGTAAGCTATATAAGTTTACTCTGTTATATTTATTATTTTCTGTAGTTTTCGTTTTGTAGAACTAGTCGGACGAATCAATTTCAAGGCTTACACTATTAAGCTTCTGTTTCAGTATTTTTGACTTGGCTATTTCAGTTTGTGTTATGTATATATGGTTTTGAAGTTATGAAATTTAAAATTTTAGTTAACTATGTAAAATAAGTGGATGTTGGTATATGATGTAAAATAAGTGGATGTTGGTATATGATGTAAGCTTGTGTTTCATGTTGATCTTGTGATGAATATGGAGTAAACAGTAAAATTGTCATGTTGATGTTATTTGGTTTGAATGTGTTTTGAAACAGTAAAATTGTCATGTTGATGTTATTTGGTTTGAATGTGTTTTGTGTCATTTGAATGGTAGGCATGTTTTGGTTTTGATATCTTACTTGTGAATCAATATGATAATGGTTATTTAGAATTGGTAACTTGTGGTTCTAGAAGTGAGTATATTTGTCTTTGTTAAGTAGCATGAATGAGTGATTTTGGTAATTTAGTATTTGGAACCTTATTGATGATGAAATAAATTTCACATGATGATTGCATTTTTAGTTAAACTGTTTGTATGTACAATTGAGTTTATGTTTGAATTTGTTTGTGATGGTGCCAAATGGCATATTTGTAACACCCTTAACCCGTATTCATCGTCGGAATAAGGTTACAGAGCATTACCGGAGTTTATAGATCAAATAACAGACATTTCAAACATTTCATATCATATAATATTCATGTCAGAAACCAATCAAAATCAAACATATTGTCTCTTATACGAGCCCTAGAGGCCCAAAATACATGTTAGAAACAAGTCAGGACTAAATCGGATACTCAAAGAATTTTTTGGAAAACATTGAAATTTTTCAATGCTGCAGGGGTCACACGGCCAAGAGACACGCCTGTGTCCTTGGCCGTGTGGACATTTGAAATAAGGACACACGGCCGTGTCCCAACCCGTGTCCGTATTCGTGTAACTCACTGACTTGGGTCACACGGCTAAGCCACACGACCGTGCCACTTGACCGTGTGTCACACAGGCTGAGACACACACCCGTGTCTCTACCCGTGTGGATGAAAATAGGTCATTTTACAGGCCACATTTCTCACCTAATTTAGCATCCACATATACTCAACATTTTGTATATATACAAGTCATAATTAGGCATCCAAAACAGGCCAAAATTAAGCCTTAAACGTTTAAAATCGTCACATACAACCAATATCCCTTTAGGCATTTCAAATGAAAATATGCAAATATGTCAACCATGTACCCCAAATTTACCTAAGTGACTTAATACGTATATGTATAATTGTACCAAAACCTATCACGTAGATCATTTATCATGTAATGGCCTAAATTCAAAGTTATCGGAACAGTGGTTTCGTAACCACAAATCCGATTTAAAGAGAAATTTATTTCAATATTTTTGCATGAAAATTGATATGATAGGAAAATCGTATGAAAATATTGATTGAAAAATTTTACCGATTTAGTGGTTAGTTAGAAAAAGAAATTATTGAAGAAATTGGGTAAAAACAAGATATCGGGACCTCTATCTTGTAAAACCGAGTCAAAAATAATTTTATAAATATTTATGAAATGTTATTAGTGTGGTATTAAAATTTCGTTAGGAAATTTTAATATTTAGGTAGTCAATTAAATGAAAAGGACTAAATTGTAATAGGTGTAAAAGTTGCTAGAATGATTAAATAGCTTAAGAGTCTAATGAGAATGGATTTAAAAGGGAATTAGACCCAAAATTTATTTGGGCTGGACGGCAAGGGTATGAAATCAGCAGAAAAATTGATAAATTAAGGGTAAAATTGGAATATTGCAAAATTAACTAAATAAAGCTAGGACTAAATAGGAAATATCTAGATTTCTCTTCATTTCTCTTCAATTCCAGCAGCTAAAAACGCCATAGGAGGGTTCTCTAAGCTGGTATTTCATAATTTTTGCACCAAGTGAGTTAATTCTTGCCTTTTTCTTGTAATTTTTGTGTTTCTAAGACTTTTACAACTAGGTCCTACTATTAAATTCATTAGTTTTTTAATTCATGGATGAAATTGAAAGTCATAATGGTTGAGTGCTGTAAGTTTATGATGAAATATAATGAAATTAAAGCTTTAATTTGTTTATGAGATGATTTTGTTAGGTAATTTCAATAGAAATTGATTTTTAGGACCTAATTGTGAAAATGCTTGGAATTATTAAAGTCTATTGCTGAAATTCTGATTCCTAAAGGTTGTAAACTAGTTTAAGGTGATAGAATAAAATATTAATTGAGATAAATTAGTTCAATTGAGAGGCTAATTGAGTAGGGACGAAATTATCATTTATTAAAAGCTTAGGGGAAAAATGGTAATAAACAGCTTGCACAAAAACAGTTTGGACAGCAGCAGTAGACTAACTTTGAAAAATCACCATAAATTTTAAAAATCGAATTAGAAGATGAAAAAATATTTAATTAAAGCTTATTGAGTCTAGTTTCTCATAGAAGAAATATTGTAAGCAATGGATTTGTAAATTTTGAGATATAATGAATTTTGTGAGACAATGTCAGAATAAATTCGGGTTCCCTTGTTTTGACTTTGAAAAATCATAAAAAATTTAAGAAAAACAATTATGGGCTTAAATTTATATTTCTAGAATATTTAATGAGTCTATTTTTAATAGAAACAAACGAGAACATCATTTGAATTCTGTATGAAGAGATAATTAATTTTTAGTGAAGAAGGGTCAGAATTATCGACAGCAGAACATGGGTGACTTTAAAGAATAAACTGTACTGATTGGCTAAACCAAAAATTTTGAAATTTTTATAGTAAGAAGATATGTGAGTCTAGTTTCAGGGAAAATTATTGGATTCTAATTTTGAGTTCTGTATCTCAAGAAAAAAATAATTTAGTGACTATGACTCAAGTAGACAGCTTTGAATGAACTATAAATAATAGTTGAATTATAGAGAATGTTGCATATGAACATGAAATATATTAAATTGATAATTAAATTTATTTATTTAAATCCAGAAGATTCAAATACGAAGCTAGATTGAGGAAAAGAAAAAGTTCGAGATTAGTAGATTTTTTTTGTTTACAAACAAGTATCAAGGTAAGTTCATGTAACTTGAATTATATTCTTAAATTGCTTGAGATTGTATGTTATTGATGTGAATATGATTTGAATGTTCATTGTATGAAAATTAATAAAACATTGATTTATTTGATAAAATGGGAAGAAATCCCGGTTGAATGAAAGGAAAATTTGATGGATCTCTGAAAAGGAATTGACGGTAAAAAGGATCAAGCCCGGACAGGTGATCCTATCCTGATATAGCCCTCCCGAAGAATATGTGTAAAATGGATTTAGCTCGGACGGGTAATCCGAATTAGGGTCTAAATTTAGCCTGGACTGGTAATTCAGATCCAAGCTCATTAGAGTAATTGTCATTGCAGGGGATTTAGCCTGGACTGGTAATCCCGACAATACTCTATGAGTTTATATTACAGGGGATTTAGCTTGGACTGGTAATCTCGCTGCAAGGTTGAGGTTCGCGGGAGTGTGCTCTCTGAAATGGATATGTGCGCACATGAATATGAATTGACGGACCCGGAAATGTACACTAAAAGTGTATCTTTGAAAATCCATCGAAAATTCCAAGAAATTCAACGGGATAAATATGGAAAAAATAACAAGGAAATGGAAATTATGGTATTGATGAGCTCATCAATCATAGTATATATTATTGGTACATGGAAATTATTGTACTAACTTGAATGTTGAGTTTGTGCATATTAGGGTAATAATGCATTGAATGGATATAGGAATGTTTATTGTATTGTATTGAAAATATTATGTAAGTATAATTCTTGTTACATGAGCTTACTAAGCACAAAGTGCTTACCCCGTTTCCTTTTTCCCTATTTTGTAGTGTTAAGAGCTCGGAGGTCGGATTTAGTCGGAGACACATCACACTATCAACCTCAGGACTTTGGTATATAAAGAAACTTTATTTTGGAAATTAATGGCATGTATAAGCTAATAAAGTAAATGATTCTATGAAATGAATGTAAGGTCAGCCAATGGTATGGCTAACAAATCTTGGTTTTGTTATGTGATGAGGTTATCTTATAAAAATGCATGAATCTATCTTGAAAATATGTTGAATTGGATTGGTTGATTTGGATTGGTCTCGATATAATATTGCAAGGAAGGTTAGATATCTGTAAAGGGATTATATTGAGTTTTCCTAAAAAAAAAATTAATTCGTAAACTCCGGTAATACCTCGTACCCTATTCCGGCAATGAATACGGGTAGGGGGTATTACATATTAAGCTTACCCATTTGGTACCAAATGTACCATTTTAAACCAATCATCAATATACCTATAAGTTTTTCATCATTCAACCATATCAAACACATATTAAATATGATAAGGCCACATATATATACACATCAAAATATACCAAACACAAGCCAAATAAGTGATTAATCTCAACAAAACACTTATATGCCAACATTGGCTAAATTAACATATATATGTCATTATAACTGGGATTAATTAACCGAAAGTACCAAAAGAACTGATAGATAGTGTGAAATAGCTCCGACAAGCTTCCAACCCGAACGAGCTTCTGAATTACTATAAAACACGGAAAATAACACGAAGTAAGCATTTAAGCTTAGTAAGTTCATATAACAAAGAAATTAACTTACCATTTAATCACATTTAAGGTAAGCATACAAAACATATCCAAATCAATTTGGCTAAAAGCCTAAACACATATCTTCAACAACCATGTTAGTCATGTAATTCAACCACTTTTCAAATTCCATATACATGTAACATTATCTATATATCATATATAAATTATTTCCATATAATTCATGTAAATACCTGTACTAGTTCGTATTGAATTCTTATAAACTTGTAACAAAACTATGCCCGTTAAACCATTTAGAATATCATTGGATACGCAGGTAGTACACAAGAGGTGTACTAAACTGTAATCCGTCAAATCATGTACATGTATGCTCATACGAACTATAAATCGGTATGCCCTCACGAGCTGTGAATCGATAAGCTCATACGAGCTAAGAATCAGTAAGCTCTCACAAGCTACAAATCAGTAAGCTCATACGAGCTGTGGTGTGTCCGCAACACATGCAGGACCTCAACCAAATTGGTAATCCTAATGACATGTCATTTATATCCTACGAATTCCTAAGGTTCAAACGGGACTCGTAATCGTCGGATATATGATCGATATTTATACATGACAATTATACAAATCACATACATATAATTCAATTTAAAACATATAAATAAACAATTTAATTACAAGAACTTACCTCGACGAGTTTACGTAAATATGAAGGCGACTAATCCGATATTTTCTCTTTACCTCGATCTAACTCTGTACGAGATCTGACAGGATCTATACAAATAAATTTAACTCATTTCAATATAATTCTCATTCAATTTAATTCAATATGGAATTTTGGCAAAATTATCATTTTGCCCTATACTTTTAATTCCTTTGTAATTTAGTCCCTAGGGTCGAAAAATGAAATTCATACAATTCAATCCTTACTCAAGCCTAGCCAATTTTTATACATATTAATAGCAGCCCATGTATTTCACAAAATTCATAAATTTTACCATAAATTTATCACCTTTTTCAATTTAGCCTCTATTTGATAATTTTACCAAAAATCTCTTTACGAAAATTATTTATCTAACAACAACCATTCATTTTCTATCATCAAACTTCAAAATTCAAGCATATACATCAATGGAAAAACCCTAATACTTTAACATTTTTGCAAATTAATCTCCTGAGCTAGCTAGATTAAGCTACTACGATCCCGGAAACATAGAAATCATAAAAAATGGGACAAAAAATTTATACTTAATTGAGCAAAATAAGCTTGCTGAAATTTTCAAGCTTCCATGGCTAGGTTTTTGTTTTTTTTTTTTTGTGGAAGATAATGATAATGAATGATAATAGTTTATTTTATTTTATTTTATTTATCATTTAATACCTATTTACTAATTTAACCTTAAATATAAATCAAAATTTCAATAATAACAACCCATACTTATCCACTAACAACCTTAATGGCTAATTATTATATAAGGACCTCCACTTTAAAATTCTATAGCTATTTAATACTTTTAGCTATTAAAACGCAACTTTTGCACTTTACACAATTTAGTCCTTTTTATCAAATTAAGCATGTAAACAGTAAAATTTCTTAACTATATATGGTATTTCTATCATACTGTAGACCATAAAATAATAATAAAATAAATTTTCTGACTTCGAATTTGTGGTCTTAAAACCATTGTTCTAATTTCACTGAAAACAAACTGCTATAATATTAGTTAGTATTAGGATAATGGTACCTAATTTCATACTTAGTTATTAATTATAATAGGTAAAATGGTTAATAAATCATGGTTCAATCATGACAAGTGTGTAATAGATTGAGTGAGTTTTATGCAGGTTATACGTGTACCTATTTGTATCCATGAACTGAGTTATAGGTTTTGGCATGAAATGAACTTTCAAACTTGTGATTTTTGACCATCTGGATAAAAGTATCAATATCAAGGACCAAGGTATCGATACTTGACCAAATGAACAGTGTTTTCAAATTACAGAATGCCAAAATGGTATCGATATCGACTTTGGTGTCGATACCTATCACAAAAAAATCGATACTTATTTCCTTGGTAGTTCACGTTTTGAAAATTTTACAGTTTGGTCCTTTTTCATGCCCGAATCTAATCTATTTTATTTTAAAGCTCGAATTAATCTTATTTTTATTTTTTTAATAATTAATATGTGTTTTTATATGATCATTTTTTTAATGATTAATATGTGTTTTATATGATCATTCAATGTTTTAAATTGCATGTGATTGTTCTGGATTTATTCGTAGCATCTCATTGCTCAGGTCCGGCAATTGGACCAGGTTTGGGATGTTACAAAAAGGGTTTTTCTTTGCACTTTAACGATTCATATGTCCAAGAATGAGGGCACAATCAGCTGTACATAGTTGTACTATTTCTTCACACGTGGCAAAATGTACATTGCAAATTAAAATATAAAATGTACTCAATAAGTTTTTATTTATGTTATTTCTTGCTTCATAGAACCGTGTTTCAACAAAAGTCACTGTATAACTCTTCTTCGAACCAGGTGGGGGACAAATTGTTATGATACTTACTATTTTTTTACCCATAACTCGAATATCGAGCTCGCATGACAATAAGTGTTCGCAGGAGGGGAACTTACACCCTCCCATGAGATCACATGTGAGATCATACATGGGATTGTGCGATGTGGGTTCACACGTCACTACATAGGCGAACCCCTATCGTATAAAAACGTGCTAAGTCTAGAGTAGATTACATGTTAGCATGCATGGAACCTATTTTGGATATCACATCAATGAATAGTAATCATAACATATAAATATATAACTTTACCATCTGAAGAAGACAGAGAAAAACACTTAACAGAAATAAAACCTATTAAATTAAAATTAAATAAATTAGAGTTATTGGTCACACACAAAGCATATTTACATATAAATAAAATATAAAAACTAACCCGGCCTAGATGTTACAGTTGAATTTTGGTGCCTACATTATCCACTGAAATGGTCTAGTAAAATTATTGGAGCTTTAAAATAGTCCCTTTTAAGATATTTGCTTACCTTAGAAGAATAAAAGACTTAGTATGTTGTCTCTTTTTCACTAAATGGTACAAATTTTCAAAAAAACGATTTGGTTTTCATGTTAATTTCGCAAAAGTTGTTTTCCAATTTATTTACTACTCAAAAACTCATCCATAATGTTGCAGCGAAAAAGTGATAATAGACAGGGTTTTGTTTTAAAAACCAAATTTTATGTATCTTTAATTAAATTCCCAAATTCAAATAACCTAACCAACTTAAATGTCATGCATGCCAAAATTAACCCAAAATTTAAGTCTCATGTCACAGTTCAGATAAAGCAATACAATTCCTAGATAACATAAATTATAATATGTCTAAAATATTTTTTTGGAAAAAAAACTATTCGAGACAAGTTCTCCGAATGCCAAGCCCGTGTCCTAACCTTATGGGTTATCTGTAAAGAAGAAAATTAAGGGGTTGAGCTTATGAAGTTCAGTATGAGCCCATACACAAGAAAATTCTCAGAATAACAATTCATGTTTAATAACAATTCTCAGAATAATCACAATTATACACAATTATATAGTAATATAGAGTTTGACAGTTTATTTGAACATGCTTATGAATGCCAATGCAATTCATGTTTAATAAAAAAATTCCTACTCATACTCTGCTACACACCACAATAAGAGTTCTCTATAATTTATCAATCCCTACATACTGCATTATGGATAAACCAAAAATAATTACAGATAAACTGCCAGTAAAAATAATAGAGAGACCACGATAAATTTCAGATAAAAAGATTACAGATAATCTGCCAATAAATTATGGATAAACCATCAGCGTTTGTAGATTTAGAACTACTAGTACTTTCTCATTTCATATTGTCTCAATCCCCATGCTATGCAATATGACATGTTAGTAACAATACAATATAGAAATAGTAGTCATGCTTATCATGCAATTAGTTTAGTTGTAGCAGTTGGATGTTGAACATACAGTTAATAATACAGAAGTAGTAGCATCAGTAACAAATCATCGAATATACAATGACAATAGATATGTATCATTAACACATCATACAATATAACAATAAAATTTAGTTAATCAGATCACAAATTCCAGAATATACATAATATCAAGGACGCATTTGAGTAAATAAAAACTCTAAAAATAATTAAAAGACCATAGAGGAACTAAAATGAACATATCACAAATTTTTGAGTAAAATTGTAAAACAAGGGTCACACAGCCGTGTGGCTAGGCTGTGTAAAGCTATGAGACCATGTGGAAGGGATACATAACTATGTGGCTAGACTGTGTGGAAAATGCTAAAATGCCCTATAACAAGGACACGGTCGTGTGGTAGACTGTGTAACAAGTTTTGGCTGTGTGATTCATCAAGTACCCTAAGATTTACAAGTGCATATGGTCATGTGGTCCACTCGTGTGGGAGACCGTGTGGCATTCAAATTACACACGATTTACCATCGATTGACTTGGTAAATAACACATACCTTTCACCGTGAGTCCGATTGACACTCCTTATGATCAATTCTAACCCGATTTACCTAGATCCAATCCTTCAACGACAAATACACATGAATTCACAATTGATATCAAGATTTGGCAATATTTGAAAAAGATTGATTAATTGAATCGAAAGATTAACGTGAGATGATAATATTACGAAAATACAATATCTAATCATTGAAACGAATGCACTTACCGTCCTTCGACAAAGACAATGGATGCTATTTAACAAAAAATCTAAATACTGTTAGAAATCGAATAAACGATGAGCGATTCAATAAGGGAAATTTGGCAACACAAAAAATAGAAATATGGTGCAAGAATGAGAGAAAAGTAAAGGAAAAAGAATGTGGAAGGCAGAATCTGAAAAGGACCAATGTGAAATTCAAAATAGGAAAAGGAATAGATTAAATATCTAGGGTTAGTAAACACTAGGGGTGGCACAAGTAATTTTTCCAAGCTTGCCGAAAATACAAAAGAAAAATGAATGAGAGGAACAAGGCTTGAACCTAAGATTTTTAAGATGAATACGCCAACACTTAACCGTTAAGCCCATAGCTCATTTCTTACTTAATTTAGGCACCTAATCACTAATATATCGGGGCGTGACATATATTGACAAATTTACTCATGTTAGTTGCAAATAATCTATATACCTAAATATAGGAACTTCCTTCTTTTTACACGCAGAGCATTCAACCAATTTTTTATTTTATCATTATTTTTTTGCATTTTACAATGAAAAGTTAAATTTCAATTTTAATCCCTTTAATATGCTTAATTTTGAGGTTTGGTCTATATATTTTAATTTTTAACATAACTTAGGCTTCCTTTGGTTTAACATTTAATGCCAGTTTGAGGTAGATAACTGCTAGCAACCTCACTGATAGCCTGTTTTGAACAGCATCAACAGTACGTTCAAATTTATTTCAATCATACTGATAGCCTCAAAATTGATTGGAGGTTTTAGCACTAGTTCAACTGACTAAAGCAGTAGGTGTTTTTAACAGACAAAAGTAATCATACTTTTATTTATTATTTTACCATTTTATCCTTGAAAGTTAAACTAATTTCTTTCCCAACCTTATTTGTTTTCAAATTTGGGAACAAAACAATCACTTGTTTTTTAGATTTGAGAACTAAAATAGTGATTATTGTTGGTTTCTCCCTATTTTTTTGCTTTGTTCTTGGCTGTGACTACTATTTTTTTCTTTACCTAAAGGTTAGTTTTTTTATATATATTTGTGTTGAGTATGATATTATGTTCATGTTATGTTTTCGTCTCGTTTCTAAATTTTCTGAGTTTAGATTAGATTATTGATCAATTGGGGGTATCTGCAAATACGAGTTGTAATTTCCATTTCTACAATGAATGCAAAAATTTAGCTTGTAGTTGGAAATTTTTTAAGATTTTTTTAGTGCAGTGTAGTGCTCAGTTGTAGTTTTTCTTCTTAATACAAGATTGAAATGATGAAACAAACGATAAAATCAGGGAAAATTCTTGAAGAACAAAAAATTAGTAGGCTAAGAACAAAGGGTTTGTGTAACGACCCATATTTCACGGGCACCGAAAAATGAATTTAGGGCCTCCGTCTTAGGAAAACGAGTTAGTAAATATTTATTAAAAATATTTACGAAGTTAGTTATGGGTTGAATTAGATTTTGATTAGGTGAATTTAGTTTAATTAGAAATAATTATTAAAAAGGACTAAATTGAGTAGAGCATAAAAGCTTAATCATAGAATAGAGAAAGGGACAAGGGACTAAATTAGTAATTAAACCAAATAAGTGACATGTGTATGTTAGAGAATGAGTACATGTGTATTTAAATTATTAGCACAAATGTATGTTATATATATTTACTTATTTATTAAGTAAAAGATATTTACTTATTATTATTATTATTATATTTTATCTATTAATTGAGTTAATGACAAATGTATGGTGTGGGATTAACACATGTGTACATGTGTGTATAAATACACATGTATTATTTTTATTTGTTATTATATAGATATTTTATAATTAAATATTAATTAAGTGAATAAAGTAATAAAATAAAGAATGAATAAAAGAAAGAAAGAAAAAAAAAGAAATAGTGACAGAGAATCAAACGAAATAGAAAGAAAGAAAGAAGAAAAGAAAAGAAAAAGGAGAAATTAGGGTTTAAAAGCTTGGAAGTTAAATTGGTAAGTCAATTAAATCCCTTTCTTTGTGATCTTGATGTTTTTGGAGTCTTAAAGTAAATTACTATTGAATTTGTGTGGAAATATTGAAAGTTGATAGACTTTTGAGTAAAGTTTATGTTGAATAAATGATGAAATTAGGGATTAAATTGATAGAATCATTGATTAGAATTGATTAGAGGATTAAATTGTAAACTAGGATATAAGTTTTGAGTTTATGGGCTAAATTGAAAGAAGTTTGAAAATTATGGTAAAATGATGAAAATTTGATGGTTATATTGAAGTTTTGATGGAAATTGAATAAGAAAATGATGTGAATTGTAAAAAGGAAGAAGAGGAAAATGGTTAGGACAAATTTGGAATTTAGGTAAAAGTTGCATGAAAAGTTAGTATTTTATATAAAATATGTGTGTTATTAATTAATTGTGCTTATGCTAATTTTCATAGCAAACAAGGAAACCAAGACGTCGAATACGAAGGGAAAGGAAAAAGTGATCGAGGAATAGCTCGAGAAAAATATCGATTTGTATTATCATAATTTAAGTTATTTTTATTAAATGTTTAATTTTAATATATGTGTATGGAATTTGAATATGAGGTAAATATTGATATTTAAGTTGAATGTGAATTAGATTTATTTGATGAATAAATATATGTATGTGAAATTGAATTGTATGATTGAATTGAGTAATGTTGGTATGCATATGAATCTGAATTGAGAAATATGTGAGAAAATGTGGTTAAAGTGCAATTGATGTGAATTGACTGAAATAGAGGAAGTAATTCGATACCCTATTAACTAGTCGGGCTTAGTGGATATAGTTGGCATGCCATAGGATAGGAAGAGTTCAGGGATTCTTCGACCTCGAGTCGATGAGACACTTGGTGTGTCATATTTACTTCGGATAGATTCGATGAGGCGTTGGTCGCCACTTTGCTTCGGCTTAGCCAATGAGATGTTGGTCGTCACTTATTTGCTTTGAACTATCCGATGAGGCGTTGGTGGCCATTCTGGTGTGTTGGTTGGATCCGTGTATCCGCGAAAGTCCGAGTCATGTTAATAGGGGAAAATAAGTGAAATAATAAAATCAAATGAATTTGATTAATTAAGCTATTGAATGAAATGAGAAAATGATATTGTAAGATGGAATGTGAGATGAAATTCGTAAAGGGATTGAAGGCATGAACCAAAGGTTCATGAAGTATTTATATTTGAAATGTGAATTGAATAATTATATGTGGTTGAGAGATGAATCAAAGGTTCATGAGTTATTTTATGTCTCATTGATGATTTATTTTATCTATCATTGGAAATGAAATAATGGAAATATGATAATTTGGTATGAATTTATATATATATGATTTGTATGTATGATTTGCTAATTATCTATGTATGTTATAATATTTTATTGTTGTTATAATTTGAATTATGATAATAACACTGAGTATTTCCAATACCCAGCGTACGGTTGTTTCCTGTGCGCAGGTTAGGTAAAGTTGAAGTTTAGTCAAGCATCCGAGTCAATCCCGATCTTAGCTCAATTTTGGTGATGCATCTATCTTTTAGAAATGTGGCATGTACTAGGTTTGGTGTTTGTCACTTGTAAATATTTTATATTTTGAATGTAAATGTGATTCTCAATCCTTAAGAGGTAATGAAATGAATGAAAGAAAATTTGCTAAGTTTGAAAGGTTTGATGAATGTTACTTGATCAAGATTTATAAGTAAATGTTTTGGGCATGAATTAGGTGTGTTTAGTATGTGAAAATAGCTTTAAAATGGTCAAAAATTATGTTTTCACACGGCCAAGTCACATGGGCGTGTTCCCAGGCCGTGTGGACAAGTCAGAATTGGCCATAGGTTAGTTCCACGGTCGTGTGAGAAAATCAGAATCTGCCCATGGGCAGGCCACACGGCCATGTTCCAGGCCACACGACCATGTCCCAGGCCATACGGGCATGTGTAACACCCCTAACCCGAATCCGATCGCCGGATTAAGGCTAAGAGGTATTACTGAACTAAACATTTAATAATCTCATTCACATTGAAAATAAACATAAACAAAGATCGAGCTGAAATACATACTGATATTTAAGTTATACGCCATTTTCGTATGGCCAGAATATTTACAATTTCAAAACATCGTTATCATCAGCCTAACCTATACATGCCATATCGAGTCCAAAATATAACTGTACCCAAAAAGATCGATAGTGTGATAAACTGCTGACGATCCCCGAGTCGGTGGCCAAAATCAACAATCTATACAACAGAGAAATAAAGAACAGAGTAAGCTTTCAAAGCTTAGTAAGTTTTAAGTAATACAACAATTAAAACCTGTCATTTAAATCGAGCATTTAGTATCACAAAACTAATATTCTAATTAGTTATCACTTGGCCGAATATGCACAAGTACACCAATTAAAAAGCCTATTGGCCGAATATATATGTATATAAATATATGAATACACAAAGAAATTTCAGCACATACTTTACTTTACTTTATAGCTCATACAATTAATTTAAATCACATACTTTCATATAATGACAGACATCAACCGAATAGGTCATACTCTTATTCGTAGATATAGTAATCATTCACACACATATATCGTTCTTTGATACTAATAATTCACTTTAAAAATCAATTCACATGCGAGTACATAATACATACCTGACTATCATAATGTATCATACATAATCAATAGTAGCTTACCTCGAACTTTCGAATTCATAATCTTACTTGAATCACCGGCGTTAAGCCTGCTAGGTTTAAAATCCGAATCCAGTCACCAGCACAAAACCTGCGGGACTTTAAGCTCGAATATAATACCAGTACTATGCCTGTGGGATTTAACCCGGATATAATACCAACACGAAGCCTGCGGGATTTAACCCAGATATATTACCAGCACAAAGCCTGCGAGATTTATCCTGGATATAATACCAGCATATAGCCTACGGGTCTTTAAGCCTGGATACACATCAAATATCATGCATATTTAATCATATATTAACACATCTCATTCAACATATCTCATTAGTAGTCATTTGCTACATTCGGATACAAGCTCCATATCATTTGCTACATTCGGATACAAGCTCCATATAAACATCATCATTTACATTCCGGTTCAAAAGTCATACATAAATATCACATATCCATTTCACCATTCAAGCTTAACCCATAGTGACCATTCGACTATCAGTCATATACATAATTTATTTATCACATAACTTAATTCAAGTAGAACCAAAAGGTCATAATTCATCTAATATATACATATCAAGGCATCATCAATTATATACTAAAGGTGACTACTCAAAACTTACCTCGGATATACTTGAACGGTTGCGGAAAGGCTACTCAATTACTTTCTCCTTTCCCCTATCCAACTTCAACCCTCTTTGCTCTTGAGCTTCCTCAAGCTTAAAATGACCGAATGTCTTGCCCCTTTTCTTCTTTAAAATTAGGCTAAGAAGAACAAAGATGAAACTTTATTTTCTTCACCCCCTTTTTCTATTTTTTTATTCATCAATATTATAAAATACAAAGCCATTTAGTTGCCATTAAACTAATAAATAATACATATATTTTATATTAAACATCAACATGGCCGGCCACTACATTAAAAATGGATAATTTGGCATGCAAGTCCATTTTTTTTATATCATGCATTAATAGACCATTTTTAAATTAACCTATCACATTTCAAAAATGTCTCACATAAGTCTTATTTAATAAATTTCATATACAAATGACAAAATCAAAGCATGAAACTTTCACACATGCATTTACACATATAATAAGCATAGAATATAACGGTTAATTATATTTTATGACTCGGTTTTATGGTCCCGAAAACACTTTCCGACGAGGATCAAATTAGGGCTGAGACAACTCTCTCCCCTTAGAAATTTTCGTCCCCGAAAATCTTACCAGCGAAAAGATTAGGATAACATTCTTTCATTGAGTCTTCTGGCTCCCAAGTCACTTCTTCAACCCCGTGTTTGAGCCACAATACTTTCACTAATGAGATTTTCTTATTTCGTAGTTCTTTTACTTCACGAGCCAAAATACGAACCGGTTCTTCTTCGTAACTCAAATCAGATCGAATCTCAGCCTCTGATGGACTAATTACATTGGATGGATCGGATCTATAACGTCGAAGCATCGAAACATGAAAAACATTGTGAATCTTTTCAAGTTCAGGGGGCAGAAGCAATCTGTATGCTACCGGCCCAACTCGTTCGAATATTTCATATGGCCCGATGAACCTTGGGCTCAATTTGCCTTTAAGGCCAAATCTGAGCACCTTTTACCAAGGTGAAACTTTAAGAAACACTTTGTCTCCGACCTGATACTCAATGTCTTTTCGTTTTGAATCCGCATACGATTTCTGACGATCTGAAGCTGCTTTCAGGCTTTCATGGATCACTTTTACTTTCTGTTCAGCATCTTTAATCAAATCAACCCCGAAGATTTTACTTTCGCTAAGCTCAGTCCAAAATAACGGTGTACGGTGTTTACGACCGTACAAAGCCTCGTAAGGTGCCATCTTAATGCTTGATTGAAAACTATTGTTATAAGCGAATTCAATCAAAGGTAAATATCGTTCCCATAAACCACTAAACTCAATGATGCAACATCTCAACATATCCTCGAGTATCTGAATTATCCGCTCGGATTGACCATCGGTCTGGGGATGAAAAGCGGTGCTAAAATGCAACTTAGTACCCAATGCTTCTTGCAATTTCTTCCAAAATCGAGATGTGAATCTTGGGTCTCTATCTGACACAATTGAAACGGGTACCCCGTGTAATCTGACAATTTGAGAAACATACAACTCGGCTAGCTTATCAAGTGGGAAATCCATATGTACAGGAATGAAATGAGCTGATTTAGTCAATCTATCTACAACAACCCATATTGCATCTTTCTTGCTCAGTGACAAAGGTAACCCAGACACAAAATCCATCGTGACTTGATACCACTTCCACTCGGGTATTATGATCGGCTGAAGTAAACCCGAAGACACTTGATGTTCCGCTTTCACTTGTTGACATATCAAACATTTTGAGACAAAGTCGAAGATGTCTCGTTTCATACCATGCCACTAATACTGACGTTTCAGATAGTTGTACATTTTCGAACTACCCGGGTGAACTGACATTCGGCTACTATGAGCCTCGCTCAAAATCATCGAAATAAGTTTCGAATTTCTTGGAACACATAATCGACTTCTGAACCTCAAACAACCATTTTCGTCAATTTGAAACTCTGAATCCACATTCGAAACACATTCAGCTCGTTTAGCAACCAATTCCTCATAGACTTTCTGAGTTTCACATATTTGATGAATCAATAACGGTTTGGCTTTTAATTCTGCTACTAACACATTATCAGATAAAACGGACAAGTGTACATTCATCTCTCATAAAACAAACAGTGACTTGCGACTTAAAGTATCGGCAACCATGTTAGCCTTTCCCGGGTGATAATCAATGACAAGCTCGTAATCTTTCAACAATTCAAGCCAACGTCTTTGTCTCAGATTCAAATCTCTTTGAGTTATCAAATATTTGAGGCTTTTGTGATCCGAATATATATGACACCTCTCTCCAAATAAGTAGTGTCGCCATATTTTCAAAACAAATACGATGGCAGTTAATTCGAAATCATGGGTCAGATAGTTTTTCTCATGTGGCTTCAATTGCCTCGAAGCATAAGCTACAACTCGACCTTCTTGCATCAATACACAACCCAGCCCATGTAAGGAAGCATCACTGTAAATGACAAACTCTTTACCGGATTCAGGCTGCACTAACACTGGAGCTTCAGTCAAATAGGTTTTCAGTTGGTTGAAACTTTTCTGGCACTTTTCTGACCATTCGAACTTAACATCTTTCTGAAGTAGCTTCGTCATTAGTGTGGCTATCATCGAGAAACCCTTTACAAACCGTCTGTAGTAACCAGCAAGTCCCAAAAAGCTCCAAACTTCAGTAACATTTCTAGGAGGCTTCTAATCAAATATGGCTGATATTTTACTCGGATCAACACAAATACCCGATGCGGATACCACATGCCCCAAAAAGCTAACTTCTCTCAACCAGAACTCACATTTACTGAACTTAGCATATAACTACTTGTCACGTAAAATCTGCAACACTAATCTCAGGTGCTTGACATGTTCGGTTTCATTGAGTAGATCAAAATACCGTCTATAAACACAACTACAAACCGGTCCAAATATTATCTAAAGATTCGATTCATCAAGTCCATAAATACCGCAGGGGCATTAGTGAGTCCAAACGGCATCACTAAGAACTCGTAGTGACCGTATCTCGTTCTGAAAGTAGTTTTAGGCACATCAGAGTCTCGAACTCGCAACTGATAATAACCCGATCTCAAATCTATCTTTGAAAACACTGAGGCTCATTTTAACTGATCAAACAAATCATCAATACGCGGTAACGGATATTTGTTCTTTATTGTCACTTTATTTAATTGACGATAGTCGATGCACATTCTCATGGTTCCGTCTTTCTTTTTCACAAACAATACTGGTGCACCCCAAGGTGAGAAACTCGGTCGAGCGAAACCTCTATCCGTCAACTCTTGCAACTGAGCTTTCAATTCCTTCAATTCGGTTGGTGCCATACGATACGGAGCTATCGAAATTGGTGTAGTCTCATGTACAAGTTCAATGCCAAACTCTACCTCTTGAACAGGTGGTAATCCTGGTAACTCATCAGGAAAAACATCCAAATATTCACAAACCACTGGCACTGATTCAAGTTTCTTTTCTGATTCTTTACTATCAAGTACATACGCAAGATGTAACGTCCCCTAACCCTATACCTTCACCAGAACAGGGTTACAAGACATTACCAGTCAGTACAATCCAATTCCGGTCATTAATTAAAAAAAATATTCACACACATCCTAGTTTTAAGATGCCGTCCCTTTAATGGGCCCTTGCGGTCCAATATGAACAGTAAATTCAATTCGGGACTAATTTAGAATCACTACGAATTTTTAGTAAATTTCAAAATTCATACTACATACCGTTGCCAACCATAATTTACTCATTTCATCAATACTTTTACAACCTAAATGACTCTCATTAAACATCCTGGGTACATGCCACTATCAATACTCAACATACTTTACCCTAATGAATTCGGGATCGTCCTGGGATGCTGATTCAACGTACTATCTTTACTTAACTTGCGCACGGAAACAAACCGTACGCTGAGTATGGTATACTCAGTGGTATTTCTATAATCTGAACATTTAATAATATAACAAATACTTAAGATCATAATAACAATTACAATTATGCAATTATTTATTCATAGATAAATTTCAACTACTTACCATATAAATTTTATACAAATCATATAATAAACACAATAACATAATTGTTCAATTCTTAACTAAATCCATTATTATTTACTCCATTCTTTCACTTACTACTCGGTATAACTTTCCTTAATTTACTCACAATTCAATATCATTAAACTATATTCAACTATACACTTATCAATCATATTCCATTTTAATTCATTTCAATAACTGTCAATTTCATTTATATCATATCAACTTACTATCCCTGATAACTTTCAGTATATACATACGATTCATATATCTCAAATCACATTTCAATTCATCAAGTGGCATCATATATCATCAATTCAAACTCCAATCATTTCATGAACCTTTGGTTCATATTTTCAATTTCATATCTAAATTTTCAATTCTCAATTCAATTTATCGTTTCATTTCAATAGCTTGATCAATCAAATTTATTCGATTTATCTTTCACTTATTTACCCCTATTAACAAACCCGGACTTTGACGGATACACGGATTCCAACCCCAACACACCAGTACGGCACATTGTGCCTAAAACGGTACATAGTACCTGATCAGTATAAGACACATAAAGTGCCTAAAACGACACACAAGGTGCCTGATACGACACACGAGGTGCCTGAAATACGACACATAAAGTGTTTGATCTATAAAGCCGACAAATCCCGTACACTTCCAGATCCTATGGCATGCTAATTATATCCGACTCAGCCCGACTAGTTAATAGGGTATTTCATTCACTTTCTCAATTTAATAATTCTTTCATCAATATACCATTCTGATAATCACATATATTCACCCATTTTCACAATTCATACAATTTCATTCAATTCAACAATATATTTCAATTATTCACATTAATTCATAATTCAATACAATTCAATTCACTTTTCAATATCAAATATTCAAATATCACAATCTCATATATTCATATCAATTTCCTCATATTTCCAATCAATATATTTTTCTGTATAACATTCATTTAATATTCAAATTTCTACATAAATCATATATATTATACAATTCAATCAATATAAATTCAATCAAAATAAATTCAATCAATATAAATTCAATAAAACAGATATTCATAAATCAATTCAATATAAATTTATCACACACTAAATCAATTCATTTCAATTATAAAGACACAATACAAATAATTCCCATCTTAATTATTTATCATAATATTTATCCAATACAGATATATATATATCTCATTCATACACACACACACACACACACACACATACACACACACACACACACACATATATATATAATATAATTCAATTTAATTCAATCAATATAAATTCATCACATACCAAATCAATCCATTTCCATTATAAACACAATAATTCTCACTTCAACATTTATTAAATGCATTTAATAATAAAAAAAATATAGCAATTAATAACTAGGTTCGGATTATAGAAATACAAATCGTAATTTTCGAGCTAACTCCCGTTGACTTTGTCTTGTCCTTTCTTAGCCGAGATTTCCGGTACCACATTGACTACGAAATTAATACAATTCATAATCATTAATACATTACTAATTCATATCTTGAGTTAAAGAATTCTAAATTAAGATCCGCTAATTTTTCCTAAAACTAGACTCACAAATCTTCTTACAATAAAATTTTCAGAATTTTTGGTTTAGCCATTAAGTACAGTTTATTCTTTAAATTCACCCCTATTCTGCTGTCTGACAGTTTCGTCCCTTCTTCACTAAAAATTAATTATCTCACAGTACAGAACTCGGATAATATTCCCATTGATTTCTCATGAAAATAGACTCATTATGAATTCTAAACACATAACTTTAAGCCTCTAATTATTTTTCTTCAATGTTTGGTGATTTTCCAAAGTCAGAACAGGGGAACCCGAATTCATTCTGACCTTATCTCACAAAATTCATTATATCTCATAATTTACAACTCAATTGCTTATACTGTTTCTTCTATAAGAAACTAGACTCAATAAGATTTAATTCAATATTTTATTCATCCTCTAATTCAATTTCTACAATTTTTTGTGATTTTTCAAACTTAGACCACCGCTGCTGTCCAAAATAGTCTTAGTACAAAATATTGATTTACTTTAATTTCAATTTAATCCTAACTAAATTCACTTACTTTTCTATCTTAATTCATACTTTATTTCTACTCAATTTTTTAACCAAACTTAGACATAATTATCTATTTTTCATCATAAAACCATAATTTCAAAATTCTTTCAATTTAGTCCTTAAAGCATAAAACTTATGAATCACTTTACAATTCAATCATTGTTTTTTAACTTGAATTTCTATCAATTTAGCCCTTAATTCATCATTTTATTTAACATGGACAATATCTAGAAATCTAATAACTTTCAAAATATCAACTTAATTTCATCAAAACTTTGTTCTAAAACTTCTAAAACATCAAAATTAAGTAAAAAGGGCTTGATTGACTTACCTATTAAAGCTTAAAGCTTCAAGCCTTCAATTTTCTCTTTTCTCCCTTTCTTTCTTTCTTTTTCTCCCCTGCTCTCTGTTTCGTTTCATTCTATTTCTATTTCCTTTCTTTTGTTTCTTTAGTTTATATATATAATATAATATAATTAAAACATAAAATATCTTTATTATATAATAATATAATAATATACTAAACATAAAAAAAATTTTAGATTTTCTTCACGATAAACCGCCTCAATTTATACTTTTTGTATAATTTCCTTTTTAGTCCTTTTTATTTTCTTTTAATCTATAATTCAACTTTTACCCCTTATTCAATTTAGTCATTTTTCTTAATTACTCTTAATTAAATTAAATTCACTTAATTAAACTCTAATTAACCACTCATTTTACTTTGTAAATATTTTTAATAAATATTTACTAATCCGTTTTTCAGAAATGGAGACCCGAAAATACACTATTTCGGTAACGGTAAAATTCGGGTCGTTACATTTCTCCCCCCCTTTTATAAATTTCGTCCTCGAAATTTACCTGAGAGAGGTGGGGGTATAAGTACAAAGATCTCACTGTTCCTCTTGGTTCCCATATTACTTCCTCAATATTATGACATTACTGCTCAGGCTAGTATCTCAACCGGCTCTTTTTCATACTATAGATTACATCAAATTTCAATATCCTTTGTCGATATAACATGCAAGAGATTTTATCTCTATAATCTTCTGAGCTTCAAATCATGAAAATTTATCATAAACTTTCTGTAACTTCAGAAGCAAAACCAAACAATATTTTACCGGTCCGAATTTTCTACAACTTCACATAGCCCAACAGAAGAAGAACTTAATTTCTCTTTCAACCCGATCTTCAAAATGTTCTTCCAAGGTGAATCTCTAAGAAATACCATATCACTAACAAAGTACTCAATATCCCAACGTTTCAAGTCTATAGATAATTTCTGTTTATCAAAATTGCTTTCAGTCTATCTCGAATTACTTCCACTTTTCTTCAATTTCATGAATCAAACAGCTCCGCATATTCTTTTTCAAAAATAGAGATAATTCCAACTTAGATTCCATAAAAATTCTATCCCATTTCCATTTTGATGTCACCACTGGTTGTAATAGTTCTGAAGATATCTGTACCTAATATAAACATTTATATGCAAATTCAAAGTATTGCTTTTCTTTTCCCAGTCTTCAATACATTTGTCTCAAATCACTGTACATCTTATTCGTCCAGAATGCATAGACATAGTACTACTATAATTTCATGCAAATTCTCCTGTATAAGTTCTGAATCTCTCTGTTTAGCTTTTATTTCTTAATAGCAAACAACCATCATATCCAATCTGAAATGTTTAATCAGAAATCTGTATACTATATCCATTTAGCCGATAACTCATTACCACATTTCTGAGCTTCGCAGATCTGCTGTAAAGAAGTCGGTTTAATTTTTTTATCTCTACCAAAATTGATCCATCTTCAAATGATAACAGTCAGATGTTCATAGCTCATAACACAAAAAAAAAGCTTTCAATTTGAATATACATACATTCATTTGTCTTTTTCGGATGATAATTAATTATCATATCTTGATCTTTTAATGCAAGAACAATAACTACCACTTCTGAATCAGGTATCAAATAATTCTTCCCATGTGATTCTAACATTTCGTAACATAAACCATTACTTCACTTTTTTTTTGCATCAAAACACTGCTATCCCTGTAAATCACAAGTTTCTTTATCGGATTTCAGACTGAACCAGAACTAGTGCTTCAGTTAACTGAGCTTTCAACTAATCAGAACCTTGCTAACGTCTATCAGATCATTCCAATTCCACATCTTTCTGTAATAACCGACTAGTTTTAGAAAACCTCTGATTTCAAATATATTTTTCACTATCATTTCAGTTACAAAATCTATAGCACATTCAACTTCTTCAATCAACAGTAGTTCGGGCAATTCTTCTGGAAACACATTAGAATTCTCTTGCACTATTGCCACTGATTTAAACCTTGACTTAAATACTTTAATATTCAATACATAAACAAGGTAAATACCATGACCCCTTTCCGGCATATATCTGTGTTGGCATGTTCAATATCACAATAGACAATTAGCTCAATCTTCTCTGATTCAACAAAACATTTCATCATTCTAACCTTGCAGTATAATAAACTTTTGCTTATAATTTACCACCATATCATGCAGAATTAACCATTTCATTATTGAGATTATATCAAACAGTAAGAACATCAAATCGATCAGAAAACAGTAGTATCATTATCAAACAGTTCCTGCAGATCTTATCAGCCCATAAATACGAATCTGAAAAATTTAATGCTTCAACCCAAAAATTTCAGCAAACCCAACAGTCAAATCTTTAATAGATACTGAACTTATGTAATCATAGGAATAGTAAAACCAAGATCAATTTAAAATAATCATATTAGTGTCGATAAAGAAGAAAGTACCTGTAATGACATCCGGTAGAGATAAATCTTCTCATATACAATTAACATATACCCTGGCTGATGTTCATTCTCCAGATTTTACAGTGAAGTCATTTGTCACACTTTGGCTTTCACTCGTATTTCTGATATTACAGGGTAACCTACCTCTGTTAAATACATTACTCGGTCTTAAACTCTGAATAATGTCTTTTTCAATTTTCTTCAAGCAATCACTAAGATAATAATCAGAGAATCATGTCTAACACATATTCCATTCCTTATTCTATATTCTTCAGCTTCTGTCTTCATTTAAACCATCTTCAAACCATTTGTATCATACAGTTTCTATCGGAATATACCCTCTGATATATTTATTTAATCAAACAAATTCCCTTCATACACAGTTGTAGTTATATGATCCTGTTTAAGCTTCAAGAATTCTGTACATTTCTGATCAAGAAATCTCTGATTGATATATATATATTTCTTTCAGAACTCATCTCAGAAAATTTCCAAATAACCCTTTCTTAATCACAACATAATCAATTTTTCTACCACTGATAACCCAAATCTTTTAACAGAAATATCATACCCTTCTAACATTTAATCAGTGAACAAAACAATTCATTTACAATCCCGATAATATTCTCTAACCAGATTTCAGTTCTTTCAAGATCATTCTCAACTATAATTCTCAATTCATCCACACTATATATATACATGTACAGATCATTAACAGCAGATAACTTACCCGTTCAAACAAGCTCTCTACCTTGAAGCATTTCGGGAACCGATTAAGAAACAGGAGGGATAGATACTGTAGCAGATACAATTTCTTCTACTCACTGAAGAACATCAGTTATAATTCTAAATAATTATGTATCATATTTTTTTTCTATTATTTCATCAGTCATCATTCAGTAATTAATTACCCATTGAATTTATACCCAGTGTTGTTGATTCAGTTTTCATCTAATTCACGAGACTATTCGTCTCCAGTACACATTTCATAATCAATACCATCGATATTTTTGTCTAGCATTTTTACTATAAAACAGTACCAAACAAATATATCAGCATCCGATCCCGACTCAATTTCAACTCAATTATGGCATGTACCTCTAAACTCAATTCCGAGCTCAATTTAGTCCGAGAATCGGCTAAACCTGAATAACTCTGATACCACTAAATTGTAACGTCCCCTAACCCTATACCTTCACCGGAACAGGGTTACGAGACATTACCAGTTAGTACAGTCCAATTCCGGTCATTAATTAAAATAAATATTCACACACATCCTAGTTTTAAGACGTCGTCCCTTTAATGGGCCCTCGCGGTCTAATATGAACAGTAAATTCAATTCGGGACTAATTTAGAATCACTACGAATTTTTAGTAAATTTCAAAATTCATACTACATACCGTTGCCAACCATAATTTACTCATTTCATCAATACTTTTACAACCTAAATGACTCTCATTAAACATCCTGGGTACATGCCACTATCAATACTCAACATACTTTACCTTAATGAATTCGGGATTGTCCTGGGATGCTGATTCAACGTACTATCTTTACTTAACCTGCGCACGGAAACAAACCGTATTCTGAGTATGGTATACTCAGTGGTATTTCTATAATCTTAACATTTAATAATATAACAAATACTTAAGATCATAATAACAATTACAATTATGCAATTATTTATTCATAGATAAATTTCAACTACTTACCATATAAATTTTATACAAATCATATAATAAACACAATAGCATAATTGTTCAATTCTTAACTAAATCCATTATTATTTACTCCATTCTTTCACTTACTACTCGGTATAGCTTTCCTTAATTTACTCACAATTCAATATCATTAAACTATATTCAACTATACACTTATCAATCATATTCCATTTTAATTCATTTCAATAACTATCAATTTCATTTATATCATATCAACTTACTATCCCTGATAGCTTTCAGTATATACATACGATTCATATATCTCAAATCACATTTCAATTCATCAAGTGGCATCATATATCATCAATTCGAACTTCAATCATTTCATGAACCTTTGGTTCATATTTTCAATTTCATATCTAAATTTTCAATTCTCAATTCAATTTCTCGTTTCATTTCAATAGCTTGATCAATCAAATTTATTCGATTTATCTTTCACTTATTTACCCCTATTAACAAACCCGGACTTTGACGGATACACGGATTCCAACCCAAACACACCAGTACGGCACATTGTGCCTAAAACGGTGCATAGTACCTGATCAGTATAAGACACATAAAGTGCCTGATACGACACACGAGATGCCTGATACGACACACGAGGTGCCTGAAATACGACACATAAAGTGTCTGATCGATAAAGCCGGCAAATCCCGTACACTTCCAAATCCTATGGCATGCCAATTATATCCGACTTAGCCCGACTAGTTAATAGGGTATTTCATTCACTTTCTCAATTTAATAATTCTTTCATCAATATACCATTCTAATAATCACATATATTCACCCATTTTCACAATTCATACAATTTCGTTCAATTCAACAATATATTTCAATTATTCACATTAATTCATAATTCAATACAATTCAATTCACTTTTCAATATCAAATATTCAAATATCACAATCTCATATATTCATATCAATTTCCTCATATTTCCAATCAATATATTTTTCTGTATAACATTCATTCAATATTAAAATTTCTACATAAATCATGTATATTATATAATTCAATCAATATAAATTCAATCAAAATAATTTCAATCAATATAAATTCAATAAATTCATCGCATACCAAAATCAATCCATTCCAATTGTAAAACATCATAATTCTAACACTAACAATTGCCATATGTATATAAATATAACAAATAATAAATAAGTTCTGTAACACCCGATTTTGACTCTAATTGGACATAGTGGTTTCGGGACCACAAATCCGAGTCTGAAAAATATTTTAATATTATTTTGTGTGTTTATGATGTGTGAATTTAAATGTGTGAAAGTTTCGTGAATTAATTTTGTCATAAAACGAATCTAAAACGAATTTGGATCGGGGGAAGTCGAAGATAATCGAATAGTCGATCGTGTTTGCTGATATCCGAGGTAAGTCTATTAGCTATTTAATGTCATAAAATCAGTATATAAATAAGTATATGAGCTGTTTTTGGATGAATTATAATTAAAAATATGATAGTTGAAATAATTAAAAGTATGAGTGAATTATATATATATTATGCAAATCTACATCTATATGTTCTCGTATTGAACTTAGGTATGCCATTTACACAAGTTTATAAGGGGTTCGACTATGCAACTATGCATGTATATGTTCTTGTGATAAATTTAAGTATGAAACTTATATATGAAAAAGGGAGATTCGATTAGGTATGTATGTTCTTGTAAAGGTTCTTGAACGGGGTTGAAGAGATGAAATTATTAGCTTGGATTATCTTAATGTGTTCGAAAGTACGATATTAATAATATGCTTCATTGTGTTAAGTTATATATATATATACATATATATATTCGGATGTATAATTTAGATATTGAGTTGAATTTGATGACTGAACTTTTTATATCGATGTGGGTTAAGGATATAGTTTATAAATTATTGAGCTGAATTTTTATGTGAATTCTATATACCATTATGATATACAACTCCTATGAATTGAGATTCTTTTGTTAAAGCTCAGTATCATTCGGTTTATCGTTAGTGACATAATTCAGACTATAAGTCTAGCAGGCTTAATGCCGGTGACACATTTCAGACTATAAGTCTAGCAGGCTTAATGCCGGTGACACATTTCAGACTATAAGTCTAGCAGGCTTAATGCCGGTGACACATTTCAGACTATAAGTCTAGCAGGCTTAATGCCGGTGACACATTTCGGACTATAAGTCTAGCAGGCTAAGAGCCGGTGTATTGAATCAGGTTTTAAAACCTAGCAGGCTAAATGCCGGTGAATCCGTTTAAAGCATGTGATAATATACAATTGATACCTCTATGATTTTGATTATATGAAATCGATGTATACATAAATGTTCAATCACATGATTTTAGTCATATTAACTTGATGAGCATATATATATACATATATTTGGTCTAAGCAATTGATAGATATGTATATATATATATATATATGTTGCATTCGGCATAGGTGGATATATTTATGTGTATGCATTCGGCATAGGTGAAAATAAGTGTATGTATCTATGCATTCGGCATAGATGGGTATAGGTGCATATGTGCATTCGGCATTTATGGATGATAAGCATAAAAATTTGGCTTTTGATATATGTAGTTGAATAGTTGTATTTAAATGGATTCGATGAAGTGCGAACAATAAGTACTCTAGAAATCAGTATATGCTGTTAAGGATTATACTAGTAACTTGATTATATGCATATAATGTATATACATTTCTCCGTTTATGTGTATTAGATAAATATACATCCTTTTAGACTTAAACAAAATGACTCAATAAAGTAGTGTTTGATTAGTAATCATATTTGATGATTGTAATTTCAATAAATTTACTTAAAGAATTATATGATTCTTTTATATGTATTATAGATATGCTGTAGACTTACTAAACTATAAAAGCTTACTTTGTTTGCTTTCGTTCATTCGTTTTTATAGATTTTTTTTTGGAGACGCGTTACGAGCTCGGGGATCATCAGCACCGCCCATCACACTATCGACTTCTTTTGGTATTTTGTTAAATATTTGAACTCGATCTTATGGCATGTATAGGCTTGATAATGTTTTGGATAATTTTGAATCCTATTGTGTAAATAGCAATGCGAAAAGAGTTTAACTTCCATGCTTGAATTTGATTATATATGTTCATGAATTGGACTTGCATTTGGAATTAGATATTAAAGTTATGTTTATGTGAGCTTGGTTTCGTAATGCCTCGTAACCCTGATTCAGCGACGGAGACGGGTTAGGGGTGTTACATTTTATTGGTATCAGAGCTACGGTTTAGTCGATTTTCGGAACTAGCGTAGCGTGTATGAGTCTAGCTATACATGCCATATTTTTATATCGAGATAGTGTGATGACTGCTGACGTCTAAAAATGTGTTTTCGTATAGTAATGGATCCCGAACGAGCCGTAGCTGATGATGTTGAGAGTATAGCGCCTGCTCCCGCGCAAGGGACAGAGCCAGTAGATTCTCGACCAATCTCGAGTAACCAGGAGGGAGAGGCTAAACAAGCCTTCTACCAAATGATGAATGACTGGTTTACTCATTATGTCCGAACTAATCCGGTTACACAACAACCTCCACCCCCGACTAATCCATCTTCGATTCCTTTTATTCCTCAAGTAAGTGATCCGATGAGATTACTTAAGCCTCCGGTTGACAAAATTCGAAAACACGGGGCCGAAGAGTTCAGAGCTACTGATGATGATGATGCTGAGCGAGCTGAATTCTGGCTTGATAATACTATTCGAGTGTTTGATGAGTTGTCTTGCACCCCTGATGAGTGCTTGAAATGTGCCATATCCTTGCTACGGGACACTGCATATCACTGGTGGAATACACTAGTATCGGTGGTTCCGAAAGAGCGAGTGACCTGGGAATTCTTTCAGACTGAGTTTCGTAAGAAATACATCAGCCAGAGATTTATTGATCAGAAACGTAATGAATTTCTTGAACTGAAACAGGGTCGTATGACAGTGACAGAATATGAACGGAAATTTGTGAGACTTAGTAGATATGCTCGAGAGTGTGTTTCAACTGAAGCTATCATGTGTAGAAAATTTGAAGATGGGCTGAATGAAGATATTAAACTGTTAGTTGGTATACTTGAGATAAAAGAGTTCGTAGTACTTGTTGAACGAGCTTGTAAAGCTGAGGAGCTCGGGAAAGAGAAGAGGAAAGCTGACTATGAAACTCGAGATTCTCGTAAAAGATCATTCAGTAAATCATTTCAGTCGACCTCAAGGAAATTCAGAGCGGATCATAGCCAATCTAAAGCTACTTCAGTTGCTAGCGTTGGTAGTGTTTGACAAAATAGATCAGAGTGCAAGCATTGTGGGAAATGGCATCCTGGGGATTGCAGATTCCATGATCGGTCTTGCTTCAAGTGTGGTTCAAAAGATCATTTCATTCGAGAGTGTCCGATGGTAGCTGAGCAAAACACTGTGCAGGATACCAGACCGAGTAATGTGCCAGTCCGAGGTAGACCGCCGAGACAATTGAGTAATGTAAGTGGTAGTCAGAGAGGAACCAGGGACACAGCAATTCGATCTGAGGCCCGTGCACCTGCCAGAGCTTATGCCATCCGTGCTCGAGAGGAGGCTTCTTCTCTAGATGTTATTACTGGTACTTTCACTCTTTATGATACTAATGTTATTGCATTGATTGATCCTGGTTCGACTCATTCTTATGTGTGTGAGACTTTAGTATTCAGTAAGACTTTGCCTGTTGAGTCTACTGAGTTTGTAATTAAAGTATCGAACCCCCTGGGCCGGTGTGTTTTGGTTGACAAAGTGTGCAAGAATTGTCCGTTGATGATTCGAGATTTATGTTTTCCAGCTGATTTGATGTTGTTACCATTCGACGAGTTCGATATAATTCTGGGTATGGATTGGTTAACTCTGCATGATGCTATTGTAAACTGCAAACGGAAAACTATTGATCTACGGTGTCAGAATGATGAGATTATTCGGATCGAATCTAATGATCTGAATGGTTTATCAGCAATAATATCCTCGATGTCGGCTCAGAAGTATGTGAGAAGGGGTTGTGAAGCTTACCTTGCATTTGTTCTTGATAGTAAAGTGACCGAAAAGAAGATTGAATCTGTACCAGTAGTGTGTGAGTATTCAGACGTGTTTCCCGAAGAATTACCGGGTTTGCCACCTATTCGAGAGGTAGAGTTTGGTATTGAGTTAGTACCAGGGACGACTCCCATATCGATAGCTCCGTACCGTATGGCACCGACCGAATTAAAAGAATTGAAAGTACAGTTGCAAGAGGTGACTGATAAAGGTTTTGCACGACCGAGTTTCTCTCCTTGGGGTGCACCAGTTCTATTTGTGAAAAAAAAAAGACGGAACGATGAAAATGTGCATTGATTACCGGCAACTCAATAAAGTGACTATAAAGAATAAGTATCCGTTACCACGGATTGATGATTTGTTCGATCAGTTGAAAGGGGCTACTGTGTTTTCAAAGATTGATCTGAGATCAGGCTACTATCAGTTGCGAGTTAAAGACTCTGATGTGCCAAAGACTGCTTTCCGAACGAGGTACGGACATTATGAGTTTCTTGTTATGCCTTTCGGACTTACTAATGCACCTGCTATTTTCATGGATTTGATGAATCGGATCTTTAGGAAGTATCTGGATCGGTTTGTGGTAGTATTTATTGATGACATTTTGATCTACTCTCGAGACGAAAATGAGCATGCTGAACATCTGAGACTTGTGTTACAAACTTTGCGAGATAAGCAGTTGTATGCAAAGTTTAGTAAATGTGAGTTCTGGTTACGTGAAGTCAGTTTTCTGGGCTATGTTGTATCAGCATCGGGTATTTGGGTTGATCCGAGTAAAATTTTAGCTATACTTGATTGGAAACCTCCGAGGAATGTTTCGGAAGTTCGAAGCTTTCTGGGGCTCGCTGGCTATTATAGACGTTTTGTGAAAGGGTTCTCTATGATTACGACCCCGATGACAAGGCTACTACAAAAAGACGTTAAGTTTGAGTGGTCAGAAAAGTGCCAGAAAAGTTTCGATCAGTTGAAAGCTCTTTTAACCAAAGTTCCAGTCCTAGTTCAACCCGAATCGGGTAAAGAGTTTGTTATCTATAGTGATGCATCTTTAAATGGTTTGGGCTGTGTATTGATGCAGGAAGGCAAAGTTGTAGCCTATGCCTCGAGACAGTTAAAGCCGCATGAAAAGAACTATCCGACGCATGATCTGGAATTGGCCGCTATTGTATTTGCGTTAAAAATATGGCGTCACTATCTATTTGGCGAAAGATGTCATGTTTATTCCGATCATAAAAGCTTGAAATATTTGATGACTCAGAAAGATCTGAATTTGAGACAGCGTCGATGGTTAGAATTGTTGAAAGATTACGAGCTCGTGATTTACTATCATCCGGGAAAGGCTAATGTTGTTGCTGATGCCCTAAGTCGAAAATCACTGTTTGCTTTGCGTGCAATGAATGCACATATGGTTATGTCTGATGATGGTGCGATAGTAGCTGAGTTGAAAGCAAAACCGTTATTTGTTCAACAGATTTGTGAAGCTCAAAAAGCCGATGATGATTTAATTGCAAAACGAACTCAGTGTGACTTAAATGTTGATTCAGAGTTTCTAGTTGATACTGAGGATTGTTTGAGATTCAGAAACCGATTATGTGTTCCGAAAAATCCAGAGTTAATTCAGATGATTTTGAATGAAGCCCATAATAGTCGATTTTCTGTTCATCCGGGTAGCACGAAAATGTATAATGATCTGAAACAACACTATTGGTGGCATGGAATGAAACGAGACATTTATGACTTTGTTTCGAAATGTTTAATATGTCAGCAAGTAAAAGCCGAGCATCAGGTACCTTCTGGATTGCTGCAGCCGATCATGATACCTGAATGGAAATGGGACAGAGTTACGATGGATTTTGTATCCGGTTTACCGTTAACACCCAGCAAGAAAGATGCAATTTGGGTTGTTGTTGATAGATTGACAAAATCGGCTCACTTTATTCCGGTTCGTATTGATTATTCGCTTGATAAACTTGCTGAATTGTACATTTCTCAGATTGTAAAATTGCACGGAGTGCCTATTTCTATTATTTCGGACAGAGACCCGAGATTTACATCGCGGTTTTGGAAGAAATTACAAGATGCTTTAGGTACGAAACTACATTTTAGCACAGCTTTCCATCCGCAAACAGATGGTCAATCGAAGCGAATTATACAGATACTTGAGGACATGTTGAGATGTTGCATTCTCGAGTTTGAAGGTACGTGGGAACGATATTTACCTTTGATTGAATTTGCTTATAATAACAGCTTTCAATCTAGTATTAAAATGGCACCTTATGAGGCTTTGTACGGTCGTAAATGTCGTACACCACTGTATTGGACCGAGCTCAGTGAAAATAGGATACACGGGGTTGATTTGATTAAAGAGACCGAACAGAAAGTGAAAGTGATTCGGGACAGCCTGAAATCAGCATCAGATCGTCCGAAATCTTATGCGGATTTGAGAAGAAAAGATATAGAATTTCAGATCGGCGATAAAGTGTTTTTGAAAGTCTCACCGTGGAAGAAAGTACTCAGATTCGGTCGTAAAGGCAAATTGAGTCCAAGATTCATTGGACCGTATGAGATTATAGAACGTGTCGGACCGGTTGCTTATAGATTGATGTTACCACCTGAGTTAGAAAAGATTCACAATGTATTTCATGTTTCGATGCTCCGTAGATACCGATCTGATCCTTCACATGTGATTTGTCCGACGGAGATTGAAATTAACCCTGATATGTCATATGAAGAAGAACCGATTAGCATTCTGGCTCGTGAGATCAAGGAATTACGAAATAAGAAAATTCCGTTAGTTAAAGTATTGTGGCATAAACACGGAGTTGAAGAAGCAACTTGGGAGTCAGAGGATACAATGAAGGAGCGTTATCCAAACCTATTCACCGGTAAGATTTTCGGGGACGAAAATCCCTAAAGGGGGGGAGAGTTGTAACACCCGATTTTGACTCTAATTGGACATAGTGGTTTCGGGACCACAAATCCGAGTCTGAAAAATATTTTAATATTATTTTGTGTGTTTATGATGTGTGAATTTAAATGTGTGAAAGTTTCGTGAATTAATTTTGTTGTTTATGTGTTTAATTGACAAAAGTATCAAATTGCATAAAATGTGAAGTTTGATTATTAAGGTGTAAAGTGCTTATTTGATGGTGGCTTTTAAATATGAGGTTCTTAAAGGGCAATTAGCCCATTTTAAAAGATAGTGGACGGCAATGATAGTTAATATATACTTTTTATATATTAAATATAAAAGTTATAATAGTAATAGTATAATATTATATTATTATATCATTAAAACATAAAAGAAATAAGTTTTTTTTTCTTTCTTCATTGTTTGTATCACCGAAACAAAAAGAAAGAAACTTTGTTCTTCAAGCTTTAGCATTCGGCCATCTTAGGGATTTCAATTCAAGGTTAGTTTGATTTTAGTTTTTGATAATTTTTACGTTTTTGAGATCGTTGCTTTGAATACTTCAAAACCCATGTCTTAATTTTGTGAATTGATGAATATTTTGAATTATGCCATTGATGAATATTTGTGTTTTGGGATGTTTGATGATGAATAATGGAAGATATGTCTTAGATTAACATGTTTTGTATTGGTATTTTTGATGAATTTGAGTATTTAGGGCTAAATTGTGAAAATAAATTTTTGAGGGACTAAAATGTGAAATAAATGCAATGTGTGGACTTGTATGAGAACCATGAATATTCGGCCCTTGTGTGTTATGGGCAAATTTTGTGTATTTTGTGTTTTGTGCAAAAAGGACTAAATTGCAAAAAGTGCAAAATGTTAGGGGCAAAATGGTAATTTTCCCATTTATGTATTGTTGGACTCAAATGAATGTTTTGATGAATAAAAAGGTTAAATTTGACTATGTTTAGATCAAGGAACGAAGAAAACGAATTTGGATCGGGGGAAGTCGAAGATAATCGAATAGTCGATCGTGTTTGCTGATATCCGAGGTAAGTCTATTAGCTATTTAATGTCATAAAATCAGTATATAAATAAGTATATGAGCTGTTTTTGGATGAATTATAATTAAAAATATGATAGTTGAAATAATTAAAAGTATGAGTGAATTATATATATATTATGCAAATCTACATCTATATGTTCTCGTATTGAACTTAGGTATGCCATTTATACAAGTTTATAAGGGGTTCGACTATGCAACTATGCATGTATATGTTCTTGTGATAAATTTAAGTATGAAACTTATATATGAAAAAGGGAGATTCGATTAGGTATGTATGTTCTTGTAAAGGTTCTTGAACGGGGTTGAAGAGATGAAATTATTAGCTTGGATTATCTTAATGTGTTCGAAAGTACGATATTAATAATATGCTTCATTGTGTTAAGTTATATATATACATATATATATTCGGATGTATAATTTAGATATTGAGTTGAATTTGATGACTGAACTTTTTATATCGATGTGGGTTAAGGATATAGTTTATAAATTATTGAGCTGAATTTTATGTGAATTCTATATACCATTATGATATACAACTCCTATGAATTGAGATTCTTTTGTTAAAGCTCAGTATCATTCGGTTTATCGTTAGTGACATAATTCAGACTATAAGTCTAGCAGGCTTAATGCCGGTGACACATTTCAGACTATAAGTCTAGCAGGCTTAATGCCGGTGACACATTTCAGACTATAAGTCTAGCAGGCTTAATGCCGGTGACACATTTCGGACTATAAGTCTAGCAGGCTAAGAGCCGGTGTATTGAATCAGGTTTTAAAACCTAGCAGGCTAAATGCCGGTGAATCCGTTTAAAGCATGTGATAATATACAATTGATACCTCTATGATTTTGATTATATGAAATCGATGTATACTTAAATGTTCAATCACATGATTTTAGTCATATTAACTTGATGAGCATATATATATACATATATTTGGTCTAAGCAATTGATAGATATGTATATATATATATATGTTGCATTCGGCATAGGTGGATATATTTATGTGTATGCATTCGGCATAGGTGAAAATAAGTGTATGTATCTATGCATTCGGCATAGATGGGTATAGGTGCATATGTGCATTCGGCATTTATGGATGATAAGCATAAAAATTTGGCTTTTGATATATGTAGTTGAATAGTTGTATTTAAATGGATTCGATGAAGTGCGAACAATAAGTACTCTAGAAATCAGTATATGCTGTTAAGGATTATACTAGTAACTTGATTATATGCATATAATGTATATACATTTCTCCGTTTATGTGTATTAGATAAATATACATCCTTTTAGACTTAAACAAAATGACTCAATAAAGTAGTGTTTGATTAGTAATCATATTTGATGATTGTAATTTCAATAAATTTACTTAAAGAATTATATGATTCTTTTATATGTATTATAGATATGCTGTAGACTTACTAAACTATAAAAGCTTACTTTGTTTGCTTTCGTTCATTCGTTTTTATAGATTTTTTTTTGGAGACGCGTTACGAGCTCGGGGATCATCAGCACCGCCCATCACACTATCGACTTCTTTTGGTATTTTGTTAAATATTTGAACTCAATCTTATGGCATGTATAGGCTTGATAATGTTTTGGATAATTTTGAATCCTATTGTGTAAATAGCAATGCGAAAAGAGTTTAACTTCCATGCTTGAATTTGATTATATATGTTCATGAATTGGACTTGCATTTGGAATTAGATATTAAAGTTATGTTTATGTGAGCTTGGTTTCGTAATGCCTCGTAACCCTGATTCGGCGACGGAGACGGGTTAGGGGTGTTACAAGTTCGGATTATAGAAATACAAACCGTAATTTTCGAGCTAACTCCCTTTGACTTTGTCTTGTCCTTTCTTAGCCGAGATTTCCGGTACCACATTGACTACGAAATTAATACAATTCATAATCATTAATACATTACTAATTCATATCTTGAGTTAAAGAATTCTAAATTAAGATCTGCTAATTTTTCCTGAAACTAGACTCACAAATCTTCTTACAATAAAATTTTCAGAATTTTTGGTTTAGCCATTAAGTACAGTTTATTCTTTAAATTGACCCCTAGTCTGCTGTCTGACAGCTTCGTCCATTCTTCACTAAAAATTAATTATCTCAAAGTACAGAACTTGGATAATATTCCCATTGATTTCTCCTGAAAATAGACTCATTATGGATTCTAAACACATAATATTAAGCCTCTAATTATTTTTCTTCAATGTTTGGTGATTTTCCAAAGTCAGAACAGGGGAATCCGAATTCATTCTGACCTTATCTCACAAAATTCATTATATCTCATAATTTACAACTCAATTGCTTATACTGTTTCTTCTATAAGAAACTAGACTCAATAAGATTTAATTCAATATTTTATTCATCCTCTAATTCAATTTCTACAATTTTTTGTGATTTTTCAAACTTAGACTACCGCTGCTGTCCAAAATAGTCTTAGTACAAAATATTGATTTACTTTAATTTCAATTTAATCCTAACTAAATTCACTTACTTTTCTATCTTAATTCATACTTTATTTCTACTCAATTTTTAACCAAACTTAGACATAATTATCTATTTTTCATCATAAAACCATAATTTCAAAATTCTTTCAATTTAGTCCTTAAAGCATAAAACTTATGAATCACTTTACAATTCAATCATTGTATCATTTTTAACTTGAATTTCTATCAATTTAGCCCTTAATTCATCATTTTATTTAACATGGACAATATCTAGAAATCTAATAACTTTCAAAATATCAACTTAATTTCATCAAAACTTTGTTCTAAAACTTCTAAAACATCAAAATTAAGTAAAAAGGGCTTGATTGACTTATCTATTAAAGCTTAAAGCTTCAAACCTTCAATTTTCTCTTTTCTCCCTTTCTTTCTTTCTTTTTCTCCCTTGCTCTCTGTTTCGTTTCATTCTGTTTCTATTTCCTTCCTTTTGTTTGTATAGTTTATATATATAATATAATATAATATAATATAATATAATTAAAACATAAAATATCTTTATTATATAATAATATAATAATATACTAAACATAAAAAAAATCTTAGATTTTCTTCACGATAAACCGCCTCAATTTATACTTTTTGTATAATTTCCTTTTTAGTCCTTTTTATTTTCTTTTAATCTATAATCCAACTTTTACCCCTTATTCAATTTAGTCATTTTTCTTAATTACTCTTAATTAAATTAAATTCACTTAATTAAACTCTAATTAACCACTCATTTTACTTCGTAAATATTTTTAATAAATATTTACTAATCCGTTTTAAAGTAATGGAGACCCGAAAATACACTGTTTCGATAACGGTAAAATTTAGGTCGTTACACAAGATATGCTTCACATCCCTTCTTTACATATTTCTGAGCCAACATCGAGGATATTACTGCTGGTAACCTGTTCAAATTAGCAGACTCAACTCGGATTATCTCATCATTTGCACATCTCAAATCAATAGTTTTTCTTCTGCAATTCATAACTGCATCATGTACGGTCAACCAATCCATACCGAGAATAACATCAAATTCATCAAACGATAAAAGCATCAAATCGGTTGGAAAATAGGAACCTCGGATTATCAGGGGGCATTTCCTGCACACTTTGTCGACTAGCACATATCGACCCAAGGGATTCGACACTCGAATCACGAACTTAGTAGACTCAACAGGTAGAGTCTTACTGGATGCTAAAGTCTCACATACATATGAATGAGTAGAACCAGGGTCAATCAATGCAATCACATCAGTATCAAAGAGAGTGAAAGTACCGGTAATAACATCAGGCGAAGAAGCATCCTCGCGTGCGCGTATAGCGTAAGCTCTAGCAGGGGTACGAGCCTCGGATCTGGTCGTAGCATCTCTAGATCCTCTCTGACCACCGCTAGCATTTCTCATATTTCTAGGTGGTCTACCTTGTGCTGTAGTAGTACTCGGTTTCCCACTCTGATTCACATTCTGCTCAGTCAATCTCGGGCAGTCCTTGATGAAGTGGTCAGCTGATCCACACTTATAACAGGAGCAGTCATGATATCTACAACTCCTCGAATGCCATTTTCCACAAAACTTGCACTCGGTCCTATCCCGACGATTATTTCTAACACTGGCAACTGAAGTGGCTCGCGTACTCACAGGGGGTCTATCACAGTCTCGTCTGGAGAAGCCTGAAGTGTTCTTAGATCGGCCCGAATCATCTCGAAATTTCTTCGGTGACTACTGAAAGGGCTTTCCCGAAGATCTTTTACGGAACTCTCTAGCTCCATCTTCAGCTTTTCTTTTCAATTTACTGAGCTCTTCGGCTTTGCAAGCTCGCTCGACAAGTACTACAAACTCTCTGATTTCAAGAATGCCAACAAACAGTTTTATATCTTCGCTCAATCCATCTTTAAAATGTTTACACATAATAGCTTCTGAAGAAATACATTCTCGGGCATACCGGCTAAGTCTCACAAATTTTCGTTCATAAGTAGTAACTGACATGGAATCCTGTTTAAGTTTAAGAAATTCCTTCCGTTTCTGATCGATGAATCTCTGGCTGATATACTTTTTCCGGAACTCGGTTTGGAAGAACTCCCAAGTCACTCGCTCTCTAGGCACAACAGAAACCAATGTATTCCACCAATAGTAGGCAGAATCACGTAGCAAAGATATATCACATTTTAGGCATTCATCGGGTGTGCAAGACAGTTCATTGAACACTCGGATAGTATTGTCCAACCAAAATTCAGCTTGCTCAGCATCATCACTGTCTGTAGCTTTAAATTCAGTAGCCCCGTAATTTCGAATTCTATCAACCGGAGGCTTATTCAACCTCATCTGATCAATTACCGGAGGTATCGTAGGTGCAGGGGGTGTATTATTCAGGAGTGGGGTTGTGGAGCTGCCGTATTAGTTCGAATGTATTGGTTGAACCAATCATTCATCACATTATAAAAGGCTTGTCTAGCCTCATCATTTTGATTGCTCGCAATAGGTTGAGAGTCCACCGGCGCTGTCCCATGCGCGGGAACAGACACTACACTCTCGATATCATCAGCTACTGCTCGAATGGGATCGGGATCCATTACTATACGAAAACACATTTTTAACTTTCAGAAATCCTCACACTATCGTATTAACACTATATGGCATGTATAGCTAGACTCAGATATGCTAAATTAGTCCTAGAATCGACTAAATCGCAGCTCTGATACCAATAAAATGTAACACCCCCAACCCGAATCTGATCGCCGGATTAAGGCTAAGAGGTATTACCGGACTAAATATTTAATAATCTCATTCACATTGAAAATAAACATAAACAAAAATTGAGTTGAAATACATACTGATATTTAAGTTATACATCATTTTCGTATGGCCATAATATTTACAATTTCAAAACATCGTTATCATCAGCCTAACCTATACATGCCATATCGAGTCCAAAATATAACTGTACCCAAAAAGATCGATAGTGTGATAAACTGCTGATGATCCCCGAGTCGGTGGCCAAAATCAACAATCTATACAACAAAGAAATAAAGAACAGAGTAAGCTTTCAAAGCTTAGTAAGTTTTAAGTAATACAACAATTAAAACCTGTCATTTAAATCGAGCATTTAGTATCACAAAACTAATATTCTAATTAGTTATCACTTGGTCGAATATACACAAGTACACCAATTAAAAAGCCTATTGGCCGAATATATATGTATATAAATATATGAATACACAAAGAAATTTCAGCACATACTTCACTTTACTTTATAGCTCATACAATTAATTTAAATCACATACTTTCATATAATGACAGACATCAACCGAATAGGTCATACTCTTAGTAGTAGATATAGTAATCATTCACACACATATATCGTTCTTTGATACTAATAATTCACTTTAAAAATCAATTCACATACGAGTACATAATACGTACCTGACTATCATAATGTATTATACATAATCAATAGTAGTTTACCTCGAACTTTCGAATTCATAATCTTACTTGAATCACCGGCGTTAAGCCTGCTAGGTTTAAAACCTGAATCTAGTCATCAGAACAAAACCTGCGAGACTTTAAGCTCGATTATAATACCAGCACTAAGCCTGCGGGATTTAACCCGGATATAATACCAGCACGAAGCCTGCGGAATTTAACCCAGATATATTACCAGCACAAAGCCTGCGGGATTTAACCCGGATATAATACCAGCATATAGCCTGCGGGTCTTTAAGCCCGGATACACATAAAATATCATGCATATTTAATCATATATTAACACATCTCACTCAACATATCACATTAGTAGTCATTTGCTACATTCGGATACAAGCTCCATATGAATATCATCATTTACATTTCGGTTCAAAAGTCATACATAAATATCACATATCCATTTCACCATTCAAGCTTAACCCATAGTGGCCATTCGACTATCAGTCATATACATAATTTATTTATCACACAACTTAATTCAAGTAGAACCAAAAGGTCACAATTCATCTAATATAAACATATCAAGGTATCATCAATTATATACTAAAGGTGACTACTCAAAACTTACCTCAGATATACTTGAACGGTTGCGGAAAGGCTACTCAATTACTTTCTCCTTTCCCTTATCCAACTTCGACCCTCTTTGCTCTTGAGCTTCCTCAAGCTTAAAATGACCGAATGTCTTGCCCTTTTTCTTCTTTAAAATTCAGCTAAGAAGAACAAAGATGAAACTTTGTTTTCTTCACCCCCTTTTTCTATTTTTTTATTCATCAATATTATAAAATACAGAGCCATTTAGTTGCCATTAAACTAATAAATAATACATATATTTTATATTAAACATCAACATGGCCGGCCACTACATTAAAAATGGATAATTTGACATGCAAGTCCATTTTTTTATATCATGGATTAATAGACTATTTTTAAATTAACCTATCACATTTCAAAAATGTCTCACATAAGTCCTATTTAATAAATTTCATATACAAATGACAAAATCAAAGCATGAAACTTTCTCACATGCGTTTACACATATAATAAGCATAGAATATAATGGTTAATTATATTTTATGACTCGGTTTTGTGGTCTCGAAACCATTTTTCGACGAAGGTCAAATTAGGGTTGTCATAGCATGTGCCCCTATTTTTAAGGAAAAATTTCTAAAGTTGTTGGTTTAGTTCCGAATCACTTCTAAAACATATATTGGGCCCCGTAGGCCCATATTAAGGACTTTAAGATGAAATTTGAGAAGAATTGATCTGGAATGTAAAGTTTATGACTCGATTTTGTATAAATGTTAGTGTATAAGTCCGGTAATGCCTCGTAGCCTTATTCCGGTGACGGCTTGGGGTTAGGGGGTGTTACAGTTTGTTTAAAAACTAATTTATTGCATTTAATAGGCAATCTAGTTTTGCACTAATGATATTAGAGATGTATTCTTTCTATATAGGTATATACGTTCTTATGCTTCTTCAATTTTCCTTTCAATTGATGTAAGCTTTTAAGACCAACAAATCTTGAAAAACACAACTTTGAAATATCCCCCTTTTGAAAGAATTTTAGCCTTCTCAATCCACTACAGATCTTTGTATTTGAGAGGCCGAATTGTTATACGTCTTTAGAAAATCTAGATATATGAAACTTAGGTGGTGTGGAAAATCTATCTAACATGGTTATACAATTATCCAAGAAGTAATGAAATTTTGTAAGATTTGGTGCTAATGCTGACTATGTCACATTGACTTTTCATTTTTTTTAAGTATTCATATTGGACACATTTAGTTTTTCCATTCATATTTGGAAATTGGTGTGGAGACATGATATACATGTATACATGTCCTATACGAGTGAAAATTAAATACTTATATTCTATTATTTTGTTTAGTACAATACATCAAATTGTTAACGAGTTTTTGTGAGAAATATTGAAGGAGCTTTACAAATGCATGGATGTATATATACCATGATATCTTAAGATATATGTTTGCTTATATTTGTTATAATAATGATCTTTAAATAATGCTTATTATGATATATATTTATGGTTTTATGTCGGTTAATATATAAAATCAAAATAATAATAATAATAGATGGTAAAGACACGAAATTTTATGGAGGGAGATAGTACCTTAGCAACAAAAGTTGTTTAGGATGATGAGCTGACGTTGATATTTTGTGAACTTTGCGTGAATGAAGGTAATGCTGGTAATAGATCGACAACTTATCTAAACTCAAAAGGATGGGAAAATATCATTGCTCTTTTTCAAGCAAAAACACAAAAAAATTATGGAAAACCTCAAATTAAAAATAAGTGAGATACATTAAAAAGTGAATGGAGGTAATGGAGGGAGTTGCTTAAGTAATCTACAGGTATAGGATGGTGTCTATCTAAAAATACGGTCGACACTACCGAAGAATGGTGGGTTGAAAAAATATAGGTTAGTGTTAACTTTATCATTATTTTAATGCATAAAGTTTATTGAAATTAATAATTTACAAATATAAAAATATTAGTATAACATTTAACATTTAACATTTAACATATTATGTAGGAAAATCCTGATTTTAAAGGATTTAAGAAGAAAGGAATTGAACCATGATTGAATGAGTTAATGTGGCAAATGTTTGGTGGCATTGTAGCCATTGGAGGAAATGCATGGGCACCTTCGTCTGGTGTTCTTCTGAGCGGAGTTCCAATGGGAGATTATACACCTAATGAGGGATTTGGTGATTTAGATGAACATAGTAATGAGAATGAAGGTATTCCTCCTAATGAGGTACTATCAAACCCTTCTCATAAAACTCCTAATCAAAGAAAGCAAACACTTGGGGTTGTACACGGTAAAGGAAAAAAATCAAGTTCAAGTAGAAAATCATCAAGAAATACATTAACTACTCAGATCGAGAAATTGTGTGAGAGTATGGCTAGTCCAAGGAAGTTAGTGAATGAAATTATTTTTCATCACTCTCAATATATTATTTCAAATGCAATGGATGCTTTACATGCTTTGGGAGATGAAATTCCAAAAAAAGATGAACTGTACTATTTTGCCATCCAAATGTTCCAAATATCGACGACATGAGAAGTGCTTTTAAACTTAGATCTAAATGTTAGGGTTTGGTGGCTTCAACGTGAGTATGTTGAACAAAATCCAATTGTATCATTTTCATTCTTGGTAGCAACATCCTCATTTCCCTTTCCAACCATACCATCAACTACTTCCACCATAAGCTCCTTAGAATTATTACTATAAAATAACTATATTACTTTTTTTTATGTGTAAAACTAATGTATGATATTTTTTATGTTTGATATTTTTATACTATGCTTTTATTCAAGTTTCCGTGTTGTATAGAATGTCACAAAATATTAATTTATTTTCATTTGATTACTTTTTCATGTTATGGATGAATTTAACAATATGTATAATAGTTTTGATATGAATTATGATACCCTTGAATTAAGTGAAGAAGCTCAACGAATAATAGCCACGATTGTTACACAAGTTGAGCACAACAATTACCATGAAGAGGAAGAATATGTGTTAAGCAGTGTATTGGTACACCATGAAACTTATTTCACTATGCAACCGTGTATGGATTCAAATTATACAGGTCAAATATGGGTGGACGAAGTATTAAATGTACATGATGATCGTTGTGTGAATAGTTGCCAAAAAAATATTTCACAGCTTGTTGCATGATTTGCAAACAAATTATGGCTTAAAGCATGGGAAAGTATCGACGATGGAGAAGTTAGCATTATCATTGTACATTATTAGAAATAGATAATCAAATTCAAATGCAACAGAGTGATTTCAACGATCTGGGGAAACTGTTAGTCGAATTTTTACTGATATGTTGCATATATTTGCTCGAATGGGAAAGACATCATTAAACCCATTTAAGGTCAATTCTAGGAAGTACCAAACTATATTCGACATGATACAATATATTGGCCTCACTTTAAGGTAAAATTTACACAATCTTTATATTTTTAAAATATAAATTATTTCTAACTTTTATCTCATTACTTGTATTTATTTTAAATGATTGTATTGGGGCCATAGATATAATAAACATAAAAGTATGCATTTCGCCGTCTTGTCAAATACCTTATATCAGACGGAAATGTGAACCAACTCAAAATATTATGACAGTCTGTGACTTCAACATGTGCTTTATTTTTGCATTTTCCAGTTGGGAAGGAACAACACATGACAGTAGAATTTTTTTGCAAGCACTTAGAAAATAAGAGTTAAAGTTTCTACACCCTCCACCAGGTTGAACTTTAACTTTTTAATTAACCTTTACATAAAAACAATATTAAAATTGATATTATGTTTTACTTTTTTGTAGGAAAATATTATCTTGTGGATCCAGGATATCCACAAAATGGCAGGTTTTTTAAGTTCATATAGGGCCGAATGATATCATTTATCTAACGTCCCAAAATTTTTATTTCGGCTTTTGTGGAAGTGTGACACAATTGAGTATCTACTTAAGTGATTATGTGTTTTGGATGTGTGTGAGAGGTCCCAAGTTCAAGCCTTATCTTTGGCAAATTTTGGTATTTTTCTGACTTAAGCTTTATACTTGCTCAATGGGCTCATATTTAATTATTGGTAGAATCATATCAGAATGGGCCTACTGGTTTGGTGGTTAAGTTGAGTGTTAGTTTACTGAAAGTCTTGTGTTTGAATCCTTGCGGGAGCATGGGTAGTAATTTTTGCTCGTTTAACTGAAAAAGTTTTGATTGTATTGAAAGACCGATAGTGGGTGGTTAGGATGTGAAGTAGTGGGGAGTTATCAGGATATCTCAAAGTAAATATTGTTTCTCTCTCCCCAAGTCTTCTGACGTTAGTTTTTGTTTCCCTGTTATTATTTTTTTTGTTTTTTTTCTCCTTTACCTCCCCTCATTGTTTGTTTTTTCTTTCTTTTGGATCAATATTCCATGCCTCATTGTTCCAATGTTTTTTGGTGCGTTATCGGTAGGTTGATGAGTGCGTTTCTTTCATTGGTTAATGAATCCTGGTTTAATGGAATTCGTTTTATGTTTAGGAGAGGTTCAAAGGCTGGAGGCTTTCAAGCGGCGTTTAGATTACTAGTAAGCATCGTTGTTTGCTCTGAGGTTCTGGTGATTCCGAGAGTACTTTTGCGATGAAAACGTATCAGGTGTGTACCCGAAAAAGTAAAAAACGAGATTAGACGAAAGTCGAAATTGCAAACTGTTGACGCCACACGAGCGTGTGGTCGCCCATTTAGGTAAAATGTTCCTAGGGTTGCTCGGATCGCCAAAGTCGATTGTGAATCTACTGTAGGATCGGTAAGTACTACTTAGACCCTAAATCGTGTGATCTGAATATATAATATATATATTAAGCATGTTAAATCTATGCATGTTTACTGATCTGTATGTATGACTGTTAACTGATTAATAGCATGTAAGCATGTATTTCTGTATATCTGCATTGAGCATGTTTAGTTGCATCTATATTAGGGTGGGATGATTGATTATTGGAGGAAGTGTACTGAAAGGCTTTTATGCTTACTATCTGGCAGCTCGGCAGCAATTTTACTAATATGTGCCGCATTCGGTACGACTTGGTGTATAGGATTGGGTGGGTGTTTTAAACCCCACATGGTGTTTGGATGGTCGAAGTTGGTGTGTAGAGGCTGGTGGGTAGGATACTGATTTCTGTTACTGTATGCATTCTGTATTTGAGATGGGCTAAGGCCCTAATTTATATCTAAGACTGTAACTGAATTGGCTAAGGCTTAAACTCACCACTTCATGTTTTATCTATACAGGTAATCCCCAGACTTAGATGAATCGGGGCGGCAGAGGGCTCAACTGTGACCACATGATCATTGAACTGTTTTAAATTTAGTTATGGTATTTATTTCCTATTTGTTTTCTAGGGTATTTTGATGTAATTTGGGACTTTTGGACTGTTTGCCTTTATTTTGGATTTTAACTGTTTTCATGAACTTTAGAACTGCAACAAGAACTCGGTTTTATTAACGACAATGTTTTTTCCTAAAACGCAAACAATTTTCTTTAAATATCACGGTTTTCAAAGCTTCTGCTACAGAATGTGTTTTTAAATGAACCAATTTAACTAGAGATAGCTTTGAAATTGACGAAAGATAAATAAAAAACTAACAAACGGAAACAGTTTTAACTCGATAAATTCGATTTCAAAAATTCATTCCATGTGACATCGCCAGATTCGACTATAATGTCTAGGCCGAGTTTGGGGTGTTACAGTTTACCTGATTTTTGTTGAGGTAATCGTCGAGTATCTGGAAAAAAGATCTTTAATCATGCTCATTCTTCATTATGCTCTGTGATTAAATGAACATTTGGAGCCTGGAAAAAAATGGCCAATATTAAGAGATATTCCATGTTATTCATTCAACAAGCAAGTTTTAATAGTTATTGCAACAATGGTTTTGCATGATTACATTCAAAGACATGCTTGGTTAAATGATAAGGATTTTCGACAATTTGAGAATATACCCGACATGCCAGTCTCTTCAAGTTATTTTGATTGAGGTGAATCGAGTTCTTCTAACAGTGAAAGTGACCTTGAAATCGATATGTTAAGGGGAACCATTGCAACTAGTTTAATGAATTCATATTTGTAAAAACATTTTGTATCATAGGCTAATTTCTAATAATAATGAAACTTGTTATGTCTTATGTTATTATATTTTTTTTATTAAAAATCATCCGTTTAGATACTTCAAAATTTGATCTAAGTATAATGTTACTATTTGTGAAAATAATATTTATCATTGTTATAAAAGAATATTTAACTATAAAAACTTAAAAATAATTATCATTTTATCTAATAAATAATTTAAATTGATTATATAATTCATTAAAATATTTATAATAAAATATTGGAAGATACATTTTAATATTTTATTAAATGAATTTATAAATTCAAATATTTTAATAATTTTATAAAAGTAAAATAATTTTAAAAACTTCTATTATTTATCAATTCTAATCTAATGTCCTTAATAGTCATTTTTTATTCTCACCTCACCGCTACAACTGCGTTTGAATCCAAATACACACTCTACCATTATTTCTAATCTCACTGCTATAGTATCCAATCTCACCACTATAGTAACTAATCTCACCACCACCGCTGATTTTAACCTCATCGAAAGTAAACACACCGCCCATCCAAACTAAGCCTTAGTCCCTATATTTTTATAATATCATTAATTAGTCTTTACATGTGGCACATCAACCATTTTTCCTTTCCTTCCCTTTCTTTCTTTTTGCATTTTATAATAAAAGGTTAAATTTTAGTTTTATATTTGCATTTTATAATAAAAGGTTAAATTTTAGTTTTAGTATTTTAATATGCCTAAATTTGATATTTAATCTATATATTTTAATTTTTAACATAACTTGGTCCCTATAATTATAATAATGTTATTAATTAGTCCAAATAGTTAATATAATTAACTTTTTGGTTAGAATGTTACGTGGTCATATATAATTTGAATACTATAAGAGTCTTAGAGATTGACACATGGCTTCCCATTTTTTTTTAGGTTTGTGTCGCTTTTTTCAACATCATAAGACAACGGTCAAATTTCAATTTCGGTCTCTAGACTATGCTAAAACTTGATATTTAATTTATATACTTTAATTTTTGACATAATTTAGTCCACCTACTTTTATAATGTAATTAGATAGTCTAAATAATTAATATTGTTAACTATTTCAATTTAAATGCCGACGACAATTTTTCTTAAAGACAATATAATTCTAACAAAGAAAAAAAATTATCTTGATGATTCAAATGAATACTTTTAAGAAAAAATCCTAATAAATGTTTTCAACCTTATTTTTATTATTACATGAATATCAAGTGATTTATTTTTAAATTTTAAAATGTCACACTAGATAATTTAATAGAAGAATTTTACTGATGGTAAGAATTGAATCTAAATTTTTAAATTCAAAAAAGTAAAAAACTATGTTTTTGAAAATAAAAGTAAAAAAAATTAAATTTCAAACTTATGAAGTGCATAAAGAGTTAAAAATATTTTAATCTTCAATTTTTTTTTATTTTTTAATTTGACACAAATAAATAATCAAATCAAAACTTTCTAAGTAAAAATTTAAAAGGGGCATATGTTGCTAGTGCAAATAAATATTTTTCCATGGAAAAGAAAGCTTATAACATTTCTTGAGTGGGTTCTTCATGGGCTGGGCTTCAAAATACCATCGGATCGGTGCAGTAGTCGTTACATGCAATTTGACAGATTTCCTTAAGCCCAAGAAAACGGAGTGAAAGTGGAAGACTCGAAAAGCTGACAAAAGAATAGAAGAGAAGAGACGCGACACGAGTCACTGACCACTCACGAGCCACTCAAAACGACGCCGCTGGAAATTTCCATCCGCTTCATGGGATGCTGATTGGTGTAGATTCTTCTCGAATCAAATCTCTCTCATATCATAAACAAGCCACATAGGCATCGTCGTAGCCGAACTCAGCTTCCCCGGGACGTCGCGATTTGGAGAACCCTAGAAGCAACTCCTCCATTTCCGTTGCTTTTTGCCTTTTTCATCCATCAATTCGAATTCTTAGCTTTCATCGGATTTTCGCTGTTCGATTTAGACTTCTGCATACTTTTTAGGTTCGTGCTTTTGGTTCCATTATTACTTTTTATTTTCTTCTATGTTTTTCGATGTGAACCTTCCGTTTTCTAGGATTTGATGGTGAGGATTTTATTTTCGGTCTTAAATGATTTTGATCTTATTTGATTTCCTCTAGGTTCTTCGATCCGACGATTGCTATGTAATTGTTCATTTATTGATGTTATCGTCGTTTCCGATTTATTGCATTTGACATAACATCTTTGTTTATTATTATTCTGCATTTCCTTTCACTTTTCCTTTCCTTTTGTTTTTTTTTTGAAAGGGAAATTTGAATGCATTTTGGTTGTGTATTTGGTTATGCAAACAAGCACCTTAAAATGTAGGAAGTTTTGACTTTTGTTGGCCATGGCTAAAAGAATCGATTGTAATGCGTTTTCTGGACTTATGTTATTGTTATAAACGAAATGAAGATCTATCTTAGTGCTCAATTAAATAAGATTCTAAAGTTGTGCCAAGCAAACTTTTTTTTTTCATTTTGAGCAAAGATTTTAATATTATTTTTATCATGTTAATAGACAACTAACTAATGTTTGTCTTGGTAATTAGAGAAATTAGCTAGACAATTATTCTTTTCTGCCCTTGGCTGCTGATTTGTTGTGATTTCAACAGCTTTAGGAGCTAAGTGCTTTTGGCCGATGATAGTTTACTTTGTGAATTTGAATTAGTTGAAAATCCTAATTGAAATAATATTATTACTTTCCTTTCTCTGTTCTAGGCATTGGTACCTGTTGAACTTCCATGGCAGATCAGCACTCCAATGAAGGTTCGAGCATGGGCAGCACTTCTGGAGAGTCTTCTGATTCACTTGTAGAGCTAAAGATCAAGACTTTGGATTCGCAAATTTTTAGTTTTCTTGTTGACAAAAATGTGAGTGCTTGTTTCTAAGCATTTGCATTCTCATAAATTTCTTGCCATGCAGTGCATCTCTTTTTTAATAAAATGATTTTGAGCCTCATCGAGCTTTTAGCTGATACCTTATTACTTGGATGAACTCAGACACCAGTTTCATCGTTCAAGGAGAAAATAGCTAGGGAGCTTGGTGTCCCAGTTGGTCGGCAACGGCTGATTTTCAGGGGAAAGGTCTTAAAGGATGATCATCTCCTTTTTGAATATCGTATCCGATCATCTGTTTGATAGAGAACTTCTTTGCCTTAATTAAATCTGATTTGTTCTATATTAAAGATCTACTGTACTGCAGCTTGCTGCAGGACTAATCATTACTTACATAGATGCCATGTTCATGAGCAGAATTATCCCAATTATATGAATTAAAGCATGACCATTGCATGCAAGTATAGATTGGCTTTGTTCCTGGAAAGTACGTAGTTTGCTAGTGGTTGTAACTGCTTTTGATTGAGCCATTATATATACAAGAAGTGAGTCTAAGTTTCAAAGTTTTTACCCTTATATTCTTTTGCTATCTCTTTAATACTTGTGCTTATAATTTCCTGTTCTATCAAATTTGCATGATATAGACAACCCAACATTGTCCAAAATGAGCACTAATTAATCGGCTTGAATATGTACCCTGTAGTATCAAATATATTAGTTCTTAGTTACTTAATATTATGCATCATAAGTGTAATTACAATTGTAAACTAGTAGTTGTAACTATCAAAAGAAGGGAATCAAGATGCTGTCTTGTCTACTTTCTCAAGTTTGCTGTTTGCGGCAGTTTCCTTTGCTATGGTTCACTTTATGCAATATATCCTTCACTGGATTTTTAGATGTTGAGAATGGGCATACATTGCACTTAGTTGAAAGGCAGCCTGCCCAATCACAGCCTTCATCTGATGCAAGTTCAGGAGAGGCAGATGGAAATAACAGTAATAGAGGTATCAATACATATGGTGGTGCTTGTTTGGTCTTTGAAGTTCTGCGCGTTAATGCGTTTTACTAAAAGCAGTAGATATCAAGAGTTAATTGAAATAAATGGCAGGAAATGATGCTGCTTCGGGCATCCCTCGTAATCGAGTCGGGCAGATTTCGCACAGTGTGGTTCTTGGGACCTTTAATGTTGGAGATCAAGGTGATGGCAGTGCTCCAGACCTTAGTCGGGTGGGTGCATTTTCTCTTTTTACTTGTGAAGCATTTCAACTCACCTTTAAATCTGTTTCATAACCTGAGTTCTTTAATTGCTTGTACATCAATGTGTGTGAAGCAATGCTGAGTATTATGTCATTATTTGTTGCTTGACTTATAGGTTATTGGGGCAGTTTTAAATTCTTTTGGAGTTGGAGGCCAGTCTACTACTAATGGTACCATTACACAGTCTTCAACCTCTGTGAGTAATGCTTGATCAAAATTTATCTTTGCTTAAAGTTTAACAAATTAAATTTGAATTTTTTGTTGTATTGAAAAGTCTTGATTAATTGCCTTCATTGTTAGTTGTAACAGATGCACATATTTCCACCTAAGCTTCCTGTTGGCAAATGCTTCGGGTTTAAAAATATTAATTCTTTTCAGATTGTCTTATGTATACTGTTAACTCTAATGAATATGTCAGTGATTCAAATACAAGAGGGAAACTCGAAAAAGTAGAAAATAATGTGATGGCTTAAGGGTTAAGTAATAGTTGATATTGCTTTCAGTTTCTCAAGGTGGTTGCAATATAGAAGGCTCAAAATAATTTAACGATAAAAATGATACTTCCTTTCAGGCTCCTCAAGGGAATGAAACAAATGGAGTGCGTGGTGGTGGAGGGAACCAACAAGGAAATCAGACACAATCTGCGCCATCATTTCCTGGTCAATCCTTTCAGGTTGCTCATCAAGTTATGCCAATTCCTCTGACTGCAGCACAAGTATCTATTCCATCCCTTAATACGGTAGTGCAATTAAACTTATTCATCTTTTAGCAGATTACAATTTGATTGTTATCTAATTCCATCATTCTCCTTTTCTCCAGCCAATTCCTGATTCCTTAAATGCTCTCTTGGAATTTATGAACCGCATGGAGATGCATTCTCCAAATGGTGATACCACTAGAAGCATTAACTTAAATTATTTTTTTGAAAGTAGTTGCAATAACTAATTGCTACTGCATTATTCAGGCTATCAGCCACACACATCTACAACTAACACAAGGGACCAACCAAGGGTAGCATTACCATCTGATGCACGAGGTCTGCCGACACCTGAAGCATTGAGCATTGTAATTCGAAATGCAGTACGGCTTCTCAACAGTCATGCTATTGGTGCATTGACTGTAAGTACCATGCCTTAGTATGTTTCCTGTAATTTCCATTTTCTGGAAACTTTTAGGCTTTTGATTGTTATTAAATGTTTAACCAAATTCATGTTGAGGTTGATATGGTATGTGGAATACTAGTTTCCTTCTTTAATTTTTAAACTGTATTAGAGTTGTGCGAAAATCTCTGTGAATTCTTTTTCTCATGTATAATTACGGGCTTTCTATGGTGAAAATTTTGTATGTTATGAAATTCCTTAAGTACGTGTAGATTGAGGAAGATAAAGGAGAATTCTTTCTGTTATATGGTTTGAAAGGCATAGTTTAAGTTGCAGTGGTTTTCATGAAGAAAAAGTATTATATATTTACTCCAATATGGTTTGAAAGGCATAGTTTAAGTTGCAGTGGTTTTCATGAAGAAAAAGTATTATATATTTACTCCAAATAGATTCCACATTTTTTTATTTCTACCTTAAAAGTTTGAAATTTTATCATCTGATTCTTTGCATCTTTAATATGCTGCTACTTTTGTAGCATATTGCAGAACGTTTAGAGCAAGAGAGGGATTCTTCTGATCCTACAGTGAGGGGGCAAATTCAAACAGAATCAGCACAAGCAGGTCTTACAATGCAGCACTTAGGTTCCCTTCTTTTAGAGCTTGGCCGAACCATATTGACGCTGCGTATGGGAAATTCTCCTGTATGGCCTACAATCTTTTGTGTCCTTATTTCCTGTTCTCTTTGAATAATAACATGCCACTAAATGTTTCATGCAATTCACAGGCAGAATCTTCAGTTAATGCTGGACCTGCAGTTTATATATCTCCTTCAGGGCCGAATCCTATAATGGTTCAGGTATGCTAAAAGTTTGTGTGCATTATATCAAGTTATAAAATAACTGCAAAATCCTGCTAATATATTCTATTTACGTATGGTAATATTTAGATATATTGATTGTCAGATCAACTCTGAGCACTTCATTCAAGTAGCAGATTCTTAATTTCTATGTAGTATGTATTTTGTGTTGATTGCCATTCACAAATAGCTAAACTGAAGAGTATGATACATGGTAATATCAAGTTGGTAAAATTCTGCAAAATCCTGCTAATATAAGCTATTCATTTATGGTAATATTTTGATTTCCTGTTTGTCTACTCTGAGCAAATCATTCAAGCATTTCTAATATATGTTCTTCTATCTATTGTTATTCACAGTAGCTAAATTGCAGAGAATGATATCCATCTGGTCTCTCTAGGTCCATATATCTAACTATAGAGATGTTCCTATGCTCTTCTGACATAGAAAGCAATTCTTTTGAGGGCTTAGGATTAACAGTAAGGGATGCTAGGGTGCAAAAATGAGAGAAATTGTGTTTACTTTTCAAAAGAAGCAGGGAGTTTTTGAGATGTAAAAACTTGTATTTTACTATCTTAACATGTTATTGTTGGTTGTTTTCTGTTTGGCATTTTACTTCACCAGTTGCCATGAGAGGTGCTGAAACAATTATCGATAATCTTGCTTAGTTTATTCAAGTGTTTGAACTCTCTTTAGGATCCTGTTCATCACGCATGCATTGATTGTTTATTTGCAGCCTTTTCCCCTTCAAACCAGATCCCTCTTTAGTGGTTCCCATTCTCCATCAAATTCTCTGACTGTAGGTCCTGTTGGTGTTGGAAACGCTCCACGGCACATAAACATCCATATACATCCTGGTGGGTAAAATCTGCTTCTAGCCAGGCCATAATTTCCCTTTCAGTTGTACTCTGTTTTTTTATTTGTAACTGCTAATTATTGTCAGGTACTGCACTGTCACCGGTGGTTTCAGCTGTTGGTAATAGAACAAACAACGGGGAAGGGAGGCAAGGGGAACGTGGTAATAATGCTGGTTCTGGTTCAATGCGGGTTCTTCCTGTGCGGAACACTGTTGCTTCTGCTCCCCAAGCACGTGCCACTGCTGCAATGTCCAGTGCTGCACAATCTCCTCCCACCGAGTCTTCACTATCCTCTATGGTTGCTGAAATCAATTCAAGAATTAGAGACTTAGTTAGTATGCAGGGAGATAACCAGGATGCGTCAGGTAGCTGGCAGTTAATTGTTTTCAGATGCTAATAACTACATTGTTGTTCGTATGATTTCTCTGGTCTTTAAAGGTCAAAGTAGAATTGTAGAATTCATATTTGTAGCTGGTGCAGGTAGTCAGCAGCCTAATAATATGGTTGCTAGTGGAGCTGAGGATTCTACTGTTGCTCTACCAGCAAACCTTGAAACTGAAGAACTGAAGGTGTGCTTTATTCACAATAAAATGATCTCAATTAAGAACTATCTGTTTAGTATCTCTGACGGGTTCTCTGTTACTATTAATAATCAGTCACAACCTGAACATGCTGAAGGAAGACATGATAATACTGAGAGTGGTGAGAGTTCACAGGATATATCACTTGGCACAGTTGGATGCCCTCCTAGTTCAAGTGGAGAACCTTTGGTGAAGTTGGAAGATCCATCAGGAAGTGCTCCTAGATCCAGTGAGGAAAATGCCAAACCTGTACCACTTGGATTGGGGTTGGGGGGTTTGGAACGCAAGGTGTGATGATAATTTTTCACTTCATTCGAATCTGTTTATGTTAAAATTATTGACAGTGAGCATATGATATCTTTCTGGTCAGAGACGAGTCAAACCAACAAAATCTTCAATTGCCGGTGTTAATGGAACAGCTAGTTCTTCACTTGATCACAATCTGAGTGCTAGAACGGCTGGTCAACAGATTTTGCAGTCACTTGCTTCTCAGAGCTCTTCTCTGAGTAGGGTAGATTCTTCCTCAGGTAATCAAGGTGTTCTGGGTAGTAGATTATCAGGAGGGCAGGGTTCAGATGATCAATTAGCTGCTGCTAATGCTGTCTCACAAGTTCTTCAAAGTCCTGCGTTGAATGGCCTATTGGCGGGGATTTCTCAGCAAACTGGTGCTGGTTCTCCAGATGATTTTAGGAATATGTTGCAGCAACTGACTCAAAGTCCGCAAATCATGAACACTGTTAGTCAACTAGCTCAGCAGGTTGATAGCCAGGATATTGGAAACATGTTTTCAGGTTTCGTAGGAGGCCAAGGTGGTGGTATTGATCTGTCACGGATGGTCCAACAAATGATGCCCATTGTTTCTCAGGCGCTTGGTTGTGGGTCATCTGCAACTCCATCCTTCCCTGCTGTAGAATCTAAATCACAGGTACAGTGTGATGGGTGGAAGTCAACTGCCACTGATAAATCATGTTATCATGATTTCAGGTTTTATTTTGGTTGATAATGTGGATTTTTTAGCCCCCCCCCCCCCCAAAATTTTTTATATAACGTGTAATTAGCATGTAATATTGAGATGGTGACATTCCAGGATGACATTCAACAAATTGCTCAGAGGATCGAGCAGTCTAATGTACCAGATGACGTCTTCCATGCTGTTGCCGAAAATGCAGTTCAGGTATATGGCAATGGGAGGAATGCTGAAGAACTTCTAAATGAGTTGTGTGGTAATGAAGGTCTTGCCAAGGTAAGTTGTCAAAGTTTGAGTGCCTTTGCGTCTTGGGTTTCTTACCTGTTAAAGAAGCTTGTGGTTGAAGTGCCTCCGTTTTGGGGAGAAAAAAATGGCTTAAGCAACATTGTCTTTTTAACCGGCTAATTTTTCAGGGTGATTATTGTACAGAAACTCATTAATATTTTCTTACATGGCCAGGATTACACAGAGATGCTAAAGCAGGACTTGCGTCAAAGGTTTCAGGATAAATCTGAGAAGGATAAGTTCTAGCTCTCTTGATTCTGAAAATTAAAACTTAGTTCTTTTGAATTTCTAAAAGTCGTGCAGCTAATTACTGGGTCATTTCTTACCCAGATTCTATCATGAACTTAGGCTTCTGGGGGATTGTTTGATCTTATATTTGTTATGAAAGTGCTCTTTGTTTAGTTGTTGCATCAAATTGGAATTACCATGATAAAAGTATGTTCTGTTTTCTCGAAAGATACAAGTTCCACTAGCCTTTTTCTTTAGGTTGGTTTCTTCGATATGAAAATGTAAACATCTATTACCAGTTTTTTCAATTAACTACCTATCCTCTATTGAGGTCAAATGCTCTAGTGATCTTATATATATATATATATACTCAACAGTTGGATGAGTGGATTGGTGATTGAATAATTGAAAGCTTTGTTGGATGAGTGATTGAATAATTTGAACTGCTATATGGGTACTCGGACTCGGCAGTCAGCACTCGTTTTGATTTTCATGAGAAATTAGTTTTTTATATGCTTTCTTCATTGCCATCCGAATCAAGAGGGGGATTCAGAGCTGTGGATGGTGGTTTGGTGGCAACATATAATGAACACATTCTATGTTTTGTTCAACATAATAGGCATATTATTCAGTAATCTAAAGGGTATTAAAAAGTAGATATGGTGAAAGCCTCGTGTTTTCAATTCAAGACTATATCATTTATATATGATCAGAAGCGATACTTGAATTCCAAAGTCATGAACGGTGTGAAAATAGAGTTATTTTCTTGTAGTATGACTGTCAGACTCATCCGTTTGTTGATATTAGGGGTGTAAATGACTAGAATGTTTGACGAAGTATTTGTGAATCGTTTGTATAGCGTTTGTTTATTATATTAAATAAATTAATATAAATAAAAAATTTATGTTCGTTTAATAAATGGACGAATATGAATAGAGGTATGTCGATTCGTTTATGTTCATGAATAAGCCCGTTTATAAGTTTGTTTATTGACTCATTTATTTATTAATGATTTTTTTAATAAAAATTTCATTAGTATATATTAATAAAATTATCTTAAAATTCGTTTATTGTTCTATTAGTATATATTAATAAAATTATTTTGATTTGTATTTTTTCATTTATAATATAATTATTAATATTTATATTTAACTATTTTATATCTAAACAATATGTGTGTATATGTATATATTTATTATTCTGTGTGTTTATTATTTATTAACATTATTTGTGAACATTAAACAAACGAATATGAACGCACATATTTTCAGATAAACGATCATGAACAAGAATTTAAAATTTTTAACGAATACAAACTAAACATGAATAAGTTTAAAAATAAACAAACGAACATAAATAAAAAAATTTATTCATTTAAGCTCGGTTTATTTATAACCCCTTGGTTGACATATGTAGTTGGAAAGCAAAGTGCTAAATTTCCATGTGTGTTCTTGGACTCATGTCGCAATTTTCATTATTCTGCGGTCTTTATAGCTAACGCTATCCTGCCTGTATGGTAAGAACATAACATGCCCACTAATTGCGGGTTGGTTGGTCCTACGAGCCTGCAGAATTTCCTAATCTTATCTTTGGCAACAAACATATCATCGATTTTGTTACTTGTTATATCACAGGTTGCTTTTGAAATTCAATTTTAAAGGACACTTAAAACTGTGGGTCAAGTTAAATGGATGTTGTTGGATTTACCTTGAAATAGGGGATTTCCATTCATGGATTATGGTCTTGTAGTTTTGCGTTATTGAGGCGCCTTTGCAAATTGCGATGATGGCACATGCTACTAAGGACGTGGGGACGTTGCCTTGCCTCATGTCGTGACCATTCATTTATGGCATCGTCAGCACAGCTTATTTTTCATGCATTTAACTGACAAGGCTAATGCTAGCTAGCAGCAGTATTGTTTCCATTATTTCTTCCTCAAGTCCCCACTCAATGATCATTGGGTTTTTGCACATATAGTTGGGAAGATATAACATCAAAATTAATACACTTAATTACTAAATGATAGTTATAATAAAAGAGAAAAGCAAAGTTCGAGGCAAGTTTTAGGAGAATTATGCAGTGTATGTGGCTTCCAGTTCACCAAAGCTCGTTCTCCCAAGTCGCTATAAAGGAAAAAGTGAAAAGTAGTGACCCCTCTTTTGTTTGAAAAGCATCGGCTAATCATTTGATTTATACCTTGAATTTGAATTAGATGATCCACGGTCGGTTATGAATTGAGATATAAAATATTTATGCTTTTACTCCAGTGGTCATCTGTTGACACCAGATTGATGCGAGCCAGTAGGCTTACTTACCTGCTAACCTCAACTCCCTCATAAGTCTTCGATGTAACCAATGAGCTCTTTATTCGCTAGCCCTAAAAACTTAGCCTCCATCACTAACAACCACCCAATGAAGCCATTTCTCAGCTATAATAAAATTCTTTCGACACTTAAAAAGATAAAACTAACTAAAAGCTCAATGAAAACACTGACGACCTCAATTCAAGAAAAACCAACCACCTGACTTAGAAAGTAAAATCCAGCATTCTCTTCAGCATCCCAAACCATCAAAAATTGTAATTTCTTTTAAAAAACTCCAAACATCTGTATATAAGTTAAATACTATGATGCGAGAGATATTGAAAGATCTCCTCGAGAGTTAGACTCAGCCGTCTTACTACTCTCTTTGTTGCTGTCGTTTTGAATACAAATGCTTGGCTGATAGTTGTAGTACTACAGTGACAAGTAATGCTTGAGCGTAACAAACCAAGCAAGCTTTAGATTTGCGTTATTTAGGGGGTAATGAATATTTTCTATTTCAGAACAAAACAAAGCACCAATTGAGCCATCATCATCGTCCATGTTGACTAAATAATCCCAACAACCTCTGCTCTACTGGTAACACAACTCCACCCTAAATTGTCGACTTGATAATAGTTCCATATGTTGCAAGCTTATCAAAAAAGCATTTTCTTTCTAAAAAAAATGGAGAACTCAACATTAAGAACAAACATTAGTGTTGTAGTAATTCTCTACCTCCCATAATTTGGAAGAACAAAACAAAGAACCCCAAAACCATGTGGGAGACAAACACATTCAGAATTCAAACAGTGAGCTAATGTAAGGACACCCTTCCACCGACACTTTAATTCAATTTTCTTTAATTCAATTTTCTCTTTCCTCTTTCTTTTCCATTTTTATCTCCTCAAATTTTCCCTCCTTTTTTTATTATTTGGTTTTTCCTTTACGGCTTACTCACACTTTCAACTGTTCAACCCATTTAATATAGCCTCCCTTAAATATTGTGCCATCCTATCCCCTTATTAACTCTTTCAGTTCACTGCTCCTGCCCTTTTATTCTAAACCTCTCCTTTTCCCTTCCATTAGACCCAAAATGCCGCTTCACTCGGCGGTAGCATTGTTTTATGCCGCCGCTTCTCTTTTCGCCATTGTTGGCGCCGAAGATCCCTATAGGTTCTACAGCTGGAATGTTACGTACGGTGACATTTACCCTCTTGGCGTTCGTCAAACGGTAAGCTTTTCATAACCTCATAATAGAGTTTCATTGTCGGTCTATATATGTCGGTCAATACCTTATATATCTTCTATTTTCCAGGGTCTTCTCATAAATGGGCAATTCCCAGGCCCTGATATTCACTCTGTTACCAACGACAACCTCATCATCAACGTCTATAACAACTTAAACGAATCTTTTCTCCTCTCCTGGTATGAATTTTTTTGGAGGCAACTTTTTTACGTGCCATTTTTTCTTCCACTTACTTCACTGCCATATGGAGACCATTATAGTCGGTCACTACACATGATCGGTTATTCTTGTCTTGTTTCCTACATTGGTAAACGTGAACGCTAGGAAAAAAACGTCCATGTGCTTTGATCTCATCATGGCAGATCTGTGTTTTCTTTTTTTTTTTTTTAGAGTAAAGCATATGTGGCTAAAACAAGTACCTTTTGCTTTGCTGTAATTAGAAAGCGGCTTGTCCTTCGATTGAGAAAGACAACATTTAACTTTTGAATTAATTGGGAAAAATGTTGAATCAATGGTCGTTAATCTGCCTACTTAAAACCTCATTAATCATCCTTGATTCAAGTGGGCCATTTATTTTGTATTAGCTGTCTCCTACATGTAACATATATGGGGAAGAAGATCAAGTGGATTAGGAATACAGGAATAGAGATGTGGACACAAGATATTAGCCTTAATTATCATATTTATAATTTCATAATCTGGAAACAAGTTGATTGACCTGTCCAATTTTTTCCCCTTCTTACATTGTGTTTTTATGAAGTCTTTTATAGTTGTAAGTAGGAAATGTTTGGTCAAATTCTGGTTTTGGGTTTTCTACTGAATTAAAATTTTAAGATTTAGTTCTTGTATTTTAATTTGGCATGATTTGATTATATGTTTTAATAATATTATTAGTTAATCCAAATTATTAACTATTTGCATTAAAATGTTCTGTTGACATATAAATTTTTATTAAATAAAGTTATTTGACTGGACTTAAAAAAAATATTTAAGCAATAGATCGATATATGATATTTTTAAAAATAATTTATATTAAGACTTTAACAACAACAATTAATTGTGTTAATAATTTGGATTAATTAATAATATTGCAAAAGTAGGATAGATATTAAAATATGAGGATCAAATTTTAATTTGAGTACAATAGGGACCAAAATCATAATTTGACCTAAAAATGTTTATCTTGGATGATTTATAGTCAAATCCTGTTATTAGTCTTTGTTTTAGGTGCACATCCACTTTAATTTTATCATTTTTAGTTTATGTATTTTTTAAAAAACATTTAAATTTATTATTTTTACATAATACTTATGAAAATATCATATCATTTTAATTAATAAATTTAGTGTCTATCATTTGACTTATGACCGAAATTAAAATAAAATAAAAATATAAATTAAAAATAATCAAATTAGAGAACAATGATTAAATCTACACTTTATACATTTTGCCGGATTAATAGTAAAATTTGACTTAACGGATTTAATTATTACCATTTAAGTCTGGATTGAAATCTAAAATTTTGAAAATATATAATTAAAATTGATGCAATTAGAGTACAGACATCTTATATCTTATGTATAATATAAGGACTGATAACAAAATTTGACATGGTTCATTTACAAAGTTGAAAAAAAAAAAAAAAGACAGTGAATCAAGTAGAACAGGTGGGGTGGTTGTTTTAGCATCTCAAAGCAAAGCAGTGAAAGACAACCAGTTCAAAATTGGATCGTGAATTAGGCTGCACATTTTAAATAGGCAAATATTAGTTGTTTTTTTTATCATTTGCAAGATTTATTTACTTAGCTGAAGACTGTAAATTTGTAGGAATGGAGTCCAACAAAGGAGGAACTCGTATGAAGACGGCGTGTATGGCACAACCTGCCCTATTCCACCAGGAAAGAACTTCACATACATGCTTCAGGTGAAGGATCAAATAGGGAGTTTCTATTACTACCCATCACTTGGATTCCACAAGGCAGCTGGTGGTTTTGGAGGGATCAGGATCCTTAGTCGCCCACGAATCCCAGTCCCCTTCCCTGACCCAGCCGGGGATTACACTGTGCTCATTGGCGATTGGTACAAGTCCAATCACACGGTACTATACATTTTTTCAAATTAAAGCTGCTTGCTTTTAGGTTGGAAAAAAATGCCTGCTATTCATAACTATGGCAGTATGGGTACAACAATTTAACATGGTGGGATCACCCAGTGTCTGTCGGCAGCATAATGGCGTTAGTTGGATTAACGAAGCAAAGCAAATTTGGTTTTTTTTTTTGACTATTCAATGCTGGCTGTGGGCTATGGCTTTATCACCCCCTTTTACAGCTGGATTTCTGGACTGTCATTTTCTTTGTCATTTCCTGCTTGGCTCAGCCTTGGTTTATTTTGATACGTTTTAAACGTGACAGGGAAAAGACATTGCTTTTTTGTTTTTTCTTTTTGGGAATGGGTAGTGATGCTAAGGATTAAACCTGAACTTTTATACCACAAAAGATAAAATAACTTACCATTAGATCAAGAAGTTGTCCGCAAATGCGTTGCGCCTGATATATGTCTATTTCTCTCTTAATCATCAGCACAGACATGATGGTTTCCTAGGATGCTCAACTTAGGTGTGTTATTGTCATGTATATATTCAACATTTTTATGTAGCTTGCCATCTGGGGCCAGCGCATGTCTCCTAGCGGGGATAATGAAGTAATGATTATAACAGCTGCATAAGAATTTGATTTTATACAAGGTATTATGGTGTTGGTAATTGATAAGAAACTGAAAAAATGGGGTTGTGCAGGTTTTGCAAGCTCATCTGGATGGTGGTAAGAAGCTTCCTTTCCCTGATGGAGTCCTTATCAATGGTCGTGGACCTGGTGGTGCCTCCTTCAATGTTGAACAAGGTACTTAATTTTTCTTATACTAGTAAAGACTAAACAGGATCAAGCATAATGAGGATCATGTATTGTGTTGCAGGCAAAACCTACAGGCTTAGGATATCAAATGTTGGACTGCAAAATTCTCTCAATTTCCGCATCCAAAACCACAGGTTGACGTTGGTTGAAGTGGAGGGAACACACACCCTGCAAACGACCTACTCTTCCATCGACCTTCACCTAGGCCAATCGTGCTCCGTTTTATTCACAGCTGATCAGCCTGCACAAGACTATTACATTGTTGCCTCTACTCGCTTCACCAACCCCGTTCTCACCACGACTGCGACCCTACGTTACAGTAATTCTGCTGGCCCTGTCTCTGGTCCTCCTCCTGGTGGACCCACCATCCAAATCGACTGGTCTTTGAACCAGGCACGCTCTATCAGGACTAACCTTACAGCGAGTGGACCAAGGCCTAACCCTCAGGGCTCCTATCACTATGGTCTCATTAATACAACCAGAACCATCAGGCTTGCAAACTCTGCGGGACAAGTTAATGGGAAGCAAAGATATGCAGTTAACAGTGTTTCCTTTGTTCTGCCAGACACTCCTTTGAAACTTGCCGACTATTTCAAAATTGGAGGAGTCTTCCGGCCTGGGAGCATATCAGATAATCCTTATGGTGGAGGGATATACCTTGACACTTCAGTTCTGAATGCTGATTATAGGGCTTTTGTTGAGATTGTATTTGAGAACACTGAGAACATCATACAGAGCTGGCATCTCAATGGCTACTCTTTCTTTGTCGTTGGGTAAGCACTAAGCACTAAAGAACATCATTTCTCACCATAACATTATGCACGAACCTGTGCTAACATATTGGTTTTGAAACCACATTGAAATGCAGTATGGACGGAGGGCAATGGACAGCAGCTAGTAGGAACGGATACAATCTACGTGATGCAGTTGCACGTTGTACTACTCAGGTACCTAAATCAATCATCTTTATTCAATTTAATTAAGCTACCTTAGTTAAGACCCAAGTTTAATATACTTGATGTATATATGCGGTGAATTGCATGCAGGTGTATCCAAAATCATGGACAGCCATATATGTGGCACTTGACAACGTAGGGATCTGGAACTTGAGGTCTGAGTACTGGGCAAGACAGTACCTTGGGCAACAGCTTTACTTGCGTGTATACACAGATTCAACATCTCTCAGGGATGAATACCCCATCCCCAAGAATGCTCTCCTCTGCGGTAGGGCAGCTGGCCGAAGCACCCGACCGCTCTAAGCCACCATATGATAAAGAACGTTGTGTGGTGAATGGATGAAGATGATTGAAGAGAGTAGAGTTTTGCCTCTAATCTTGATATGTATATCTTTAATTATATAATATAGCTCATTATATTGTGCTTAGCATCTAATATTTAAGTCTAAAATTAATGGACCTCAGCTCGAGGTCGCATTCTTTGTTACTTTAGATTAGATCTGTATTCCCTTTGTATTGTTCAGGTTTCCAACCATAAATTATTGGTACTATCTTATTGTTATCATAATTGACGTGTGTTTAAGTTCAAGTACTGCTTTCACATGCATAGGAGCAAAGCTAAAATGGAGCAGCTCTTTGCTCTTGTTCTTCCAGAGAATGTGTGTATATATTTTGATCACTTATAAGTATTATTTAAGAGTTGAATAACTGGTCATTACAATGCTGGTTGGCATCTATGATGGTGTTTCTAAATGATATTGGTGTTTATTGATATAAATTAATGAAAAAAATTTATATCATAATATATTAATTTAATTGAGGGAGAAAATACAGATATTAAACTACTAAAAATTCATAAAATTTAAACTAAAATATTATCAAAGGGCCAAAAGTCAAATAAAAAACATAGCGGTCAACATAAATTAACTATACTTTTACATATATAATTTAGGGACTGGGAAAGCTAGCCATTGCTTCTGACTCTGTCTACAGAGTACAGACAAGGTTAAATGAATGGTAGAATAAATTTTGCTTTTTTAGAGCTTTTCAACTCAAGCAGTAAATCAATTAAGTAAACTATTTATCATTTCACAAATGATTCACTAAAAAAAATTAAAAATAACATATAACTACATCTGGGATTGATGATTATGGACCCTATAGCCTAAATAAAGCTTGAACCAATTGCATTCTAGACTAAAATGGTGGAGAACGCAAAGTATAAACTTCACGAGCCTTTTAAGACTAAAATTGGGATATAGTAAAAGCCCATTAGTTAAGGGTTCATAGCCCTTCTTCTCAACAATTCCTACTTCTGGAGAGTTCGCTCAGGTCACTTCACTCGAAGCCTTTCAGAATTCAGATTTAAATCGAATAAGCATAGTATTCAAAAGTATATACCACTGGTGTTTGTAGTAGAGCAAGCAAAAGGCCCGAGGCAACCAAAACCTCAAAACCTTGCTTCTATTTTCTGTTCTCGTTCGGATCTCAATCTCAAATTTTCTACATCGCGCTTAAGATCAGGTAAAAGCTTTATTCATTTCAAAGCTTTCTGGGGTTTCTGAAACTTGAGCCTTTGTTTCCATTTTTTCGCGATTATGTTACTGTTTACTTTGGTTCTGTTGGTTGTGAAATGAGGAAATGAATGATTAATGAAAGTGCTGCTGAGCATAACATTTCTCCGGCTCATTATACAAATTTATGGTTTATGGTTTATTAAGCAGCATTTGGATGTTTTTCGTTTCATTGTTAGATTAAAAACACTAAAATTTTTCTTTCGCTCTCGTGATTCAGGGCTTTATTTGGGCACCAAAGCTCCAGCTACTCTCGACCACGTTATATTCAATGGCGGTGCGTTATTTGCCTACTACTAAATTACTGTCAGTTGGTTAGATTTTTATTTATTTATTTATGCATTTGGTTTGAAGTTTTATATTGCTTACCGGTTGGCTGAATGTGAAAGATTGAAAAAATTCTTAAAGATGACGCTAGTGAAGAGAAGGGGGAGCGTGCCAGAATGGTGAGTTGAGTCATTATTATTTATAGTTTGTGTACATTTAATGCTGATAATATGGTTTAAATGAATTTTTTTTCTACTACTTTTTTGGAATTCTAAGATTATACTTGTTTTGCATTCTTATTATTGGGGTATTTTATTTTCAGTAACATCTGATATTCATGAGCTTTGTTACATTCAGGCATCATTTGTTGGGGCAATTGCAATTACTGACTTGGTTAAGACAACCCTAGGGCCAAAAGGCATGGTAAGTTTTCCACATTGTGCATACAGATTAAATGCGAGTACTAGTTCTTTAAATCCTTGACTTTGTTATTGGTGAAATTATCTGCCAGGATAAAATTTTGCAATCAACAGGCAGAGGACATGAAGTCACTGTTACTAATGATGGAGCTACCATCTTAAAGTCCTTGCATATCGACAACCCTGCTGCAAAAGTTTTAATTGGTATCCTTATAATTATCTTCATTGTTATTACACTTTATGAGTAAATTGCTTGGTTTCTTCAACATGTTAAAACTCGCAATGTTATTTTGGTACACAAGAGTACATGACAGAACTGTAAATGGTTCAGTGAGCCATGCTAACACAGTCATTGATTTTATCTGGAAAGAGCTTTTATTTTATTAGATTACATCCTTAATTTGAAATTCAGACATCTCCAAAGTTCAAGATGATGAAGTTGGTGATGGGACAACGTCTGTTGTTGTTTTGGCTGGAGAACTTTTAAGGGAGGCCGAAAAGCTAGTGGCTGCGAAGATTCATCCCATGACTATAATATCAGGTTCTTTTAGCCTCATTTAGTACTTTGCTTTCTATTATTCTTCTCCATTATGGCACCTTGCATGTCACGGTTCATCCTGTATAATCTTTTTATTAATATCTTTAATTTTTGTTTTCCTTTCCACTAAATGTTGCATTTTGTGGCCTGTAGGCATTAAGTTGCTTCGAGCTTTAACTTGTTATCTAGTTTTGATATCTATATAGCGTGAAGAAAGAGTCAGGCATGTTAGCAGTGTGATTCTTTTTTCCTGATTTGCTTCTATCATAGAAAATTTGAAGGAAGTATATTATTAAGATGAGCGTGAGATATAACTATAAACTTTAATACTTCTCTCTTAACTCCTATAGGAGTAAAATTTCCAGCATTACATTTTCTATTTTATTTGCTCAATTTTTTCCTGAACTTATAACAGCATAATTATATCTGTAATATACTATTTCTGTCCCAATAAAATTGTCACGTTCTGACTTTTTTGTGGTAATTTTATTTTGACTTACATGAGACTACTGAATCCCCAATCCTTTGCTTGCCGTGCAGTAACAGTACCAATATCCACTTATTGTTGCTTCTGACTTATTATTTTAATTATTATTGATGAAAATTTTAAAATATATATGAAAAACTTTGAATAACATAATTCTTAAATATATTTTTGTAAATATAATTAGTTAAAATATTTAAAATAACAGAAGTCAAAATTTAAAAAATTTGACTTGAAAAATTTAATCCATGAGAATTTAAGTGGGACAGAGGGATTATTTAGTTATTTCCCTTATCTTTTATTTTGTTGATTGCCAATTGCCAAATAAGTTAAGTTTCAGAGTTTATAACAATGTATGCTTGTTTTATAGGTTACCGAATGGCATCTGAATGTGCTCGTAATGCTTTGTTGCAGAGGGTTGTGGATAACAAAGAGAATGCAGGTGAATTATTGGACATGAATACGTTCTCTTTATTTGTGTGCGGATTGTAGGATATGCCTTCATTTTGTATTATTTGCCCAACGTTTTAGGCTTTGTTGGTTCCTGATTGAACTAGATTTTTTAATGTGTTTGACATGATAAAATTTGTAATCAAGTTGTTGTTTCCATATTAGAATTTGTCTTTACTCTATGTAGTTGCTTCTTATAGCGCATGGCATTTCTGAATTTTGCAGAGAAATTCAAGTCAGACTTGATGAAAATTGCAAGGACCACTTTGAGTTCTAAAATTCTTTCTCAGGATAAAGAACATTTTGCACAACTGGCTGTGGATGCTGTTATGAGGTTAAAGGTGATAATTTCTCTCGATCCAACATTTTAAGATCAAATATTAGTGTTTCAACTATTCGGAATTATGTTGAGGATTCTTTTTTGCACAACTGGCCGTGGTTGCTGTTATTGAGTTTCCCTTCTCATTTTTCTTTATCAAATTTTTAATGCTTTTACTTGCAACTGCAGGGGAGCACAAATTTAGAGGCTATCCAAATTATCAAGAAGCCTGGGGGATCCTTGAAGGATTCTTTCTTAGATGAAGGGTGAGTCCTCGCGAGCTTCGCATTGTCTTCATTCACTGTAATCGTTTCTGATTGGATTGGCTGGGGTCCTAGTTATGTCAGCCTTTCCCATAATCTGATTTTTTTTTATTTAAACTTACATCTTATGATTTCAGATTCATTCTCGACAAGAAAATAGGGCTTGGACAGCCAAAACGGATAGAAAATGCTAAGATTTTGGTTGCAAATACTGCAATGGATACTGACAAAGTAAAGATATATGGTGCACGTGTTCGTGTTGATTCAATGTCTAAGGTTGCTGAAATTGAAGGGGCTGAGAAGGAAAAGATGAGAGAAAAGGTGAAAAAGATCATGGCACATGGGATTAACTGCTTCGTTAACAGGCAGTTGATCTACAATTTCCCTGAAGAACTCTTTGCCGATGCAAGCATACTTGCAATCGAGCATGCTGATTTTGATGGGATAGAGCGTCTGGCTTTGGTAACAGGTGGGGAAATTGCTTCAACCTTTGACAACCCAGAGTCTGTTAAGCTTGGACATTGCAAGCTTATTGAAGAGATTATGATTGGTGAGGACAAGTTAATTCACTTTTCTGGTGTTGAAATGGGTCAGGCTTGTACTGTTGTGTTGAGAGGTGCAAGGTATGGTGTCAAACTATTTCCTCTAGTTGTTTTCCTTGCTTATTGATATGTTTGCTTTGGGGTGACATGCTACTGTGTATGGCAGCCATCATGTGCTGGACGAAGCTGAAAGGTCTCTGCATGATGCCTTGTGCGTACTGTCTCAGACAGTTAATGACACTAGGGTATTGCTTGGAGGTGGATGGCCTGAGATGGTAATGGCAAAGGAAGTGGATGAGCTAGCACGCAAGACTCCTGGGAAGAAATCTCATGCTATTGAAGCTTTCTCGAGGGCACTTGTAGCCATCCCGACAATTATTGCTGACAATGCAGGTCTGGACAGTGCAGATTTGGTGGCCCAGCTTCGTGCGGAGCACCACAAGGAGGGATGCAATGCAGGGATTGATGTCATCTCTGGATCTGTAAGTGCGGAAATTCAATTATTCTAAAAAATCAAAACAGAGTCTAATGAATTTATTGTGTACAGTTAGAGATTTTGTTTCTCTAAAACCGCTTCGGATACTTATAATTTATAATTTTTCTTCATTGCTGCTATGATTATATAAACAGGTAGGAGATATGGCTGAGCTAGGAATCGCTGAATCCTTCAAAGTCAAGCAAGCTGTATTGCTCTCTGCAACTGAGGCTGCTGAGATGATACTTAGGGTCGATGAAATCATTACATGTGCTCCAAGGAAGAGAGAAGACAGAATGTAAAATTGACATTTCAATTTCAATGTCAATGTCAATCTAAGAGTCGCATTTTTTCTCTGTTGTAATGGATAACCATCTATCTTGGCATTTGTTTCTTGAAGTTTTTTGCTGCTGTATGGTTGAAGAAATTCTGGAACTGAAAGTTTTTATGGCTGTGTTTCAGTTCTGAAAAAGATGAAGAAACGTTCTTTGGACTGCTTTTTAATTCATTTTCCTTTATTGTGTTGGAAAAATAGTGATTATAAAGATCATGTCAATACAATTAACAACTAAAACATCCCCAATCAAACATAAAAGAAATGGTTTGTATTTATTACATCACATTCCAACAGACTTTGATGTTCAATAAGTTCAAGAAATTCAACTTCATTTTCAAATTTTCCATTCATTAAGTTTCCTATTATGAAGTTTGCACTTTGAAGCAGCAGTTATAACACAAGTCGGATATATATCAAGTTGATTTCTAGTTGATTTATAGTGAAGCTGCTAATCGATGGAGGTCAATACAGCCTAACAGCACTGCTCGATTCCTTTCTTTCGCCTTTACCTGATATATGACCCTGCAGATTATAACACCAGCATCAGATCTCCGTTCACTTGAATATTATCAGAAAAAGAAAGAAGAAGTGTACCTCAAGCCTTCAAGCCACATCTCGGTGATGAGTGCTTCACCAGGATACACATGCAAAAGGAACCGTGCAAAGATGCTTTTGACCATATCTGGGTGTCCCCTGCAAATACATTTGATGATAGCCCGTACTGCAAACCCAAGGGTACACAATCCATGCAAAATTGGCCTTGAAAATCTATGAACATGGGATAGGGAAAGCATAAATCAGTATAAAAGTTTAGGATGCAAAGGAGCTGTGTCAAGTAATGCAACCAATAGCCATAGCCTCAACATAAGTAGCCTCAACATAAGTAATGAACTAACCCTGCGACCTTTGCAATCATAGGATCTGAATGCAGAGGATTATAGTCACCGGATAACCTATACAATAAAGCCTGCCAAAGCCAAAAAATAGTAGTTCAAAACTTCTGGAGAAGCTTGTCATCATAAAAAAGCATCTCATACCACAAGCTGTCGAAGCAGAAGTTGATACCAGATCAAACTAATCCACAGACTTTTTAGTATATGGACAAAAAGAGAATTAACTGGGAAACATATCTTTTTTTCTTTTATTTTGAAAGAAACATCAACGCTCTTAGGGTAAAATTCTAGTATTGTTGCTACATGCCTGAGGTGGTTGGGTACAATCCTCAAATACTGCAGAAGGTTGAGTTTTTGGGATTTTCATAGCTGAAGCCGGATTGACTGGATAGTTTGAGTATGTAAAGGGCTTAGATGGATCTGAGAAGCCACCAGCACCACGTAGAAAAACACTTGTCCTGAAGACTCATTTATACATTAATAAACTGCAGCATGAGAGTGTTAGATCAGATAGTGGGGAAATACAACTTACCGATTCAAGGTTAATAGTTCACCAGACTCTTTCTCATAACTTCTGGTTTCAAGTTCAAGTATTGCTGCTTTACCTGATATTTAGAGGGGAGGGGAAAAACCATCAAGACTATCCTTTCGAAATAGACTTGCAGATATGACTTCTCTTTCTATTCACTTTTTACAGTTTTCCCAAGGTTAACAAAATACCGAAGCAACCAACAACCAATTCCTTTGTGCTTGTTATCCTAACAAGTTCACTTTTAAATACAGTAATATCAATAAAAAGCGAAAGACTACGAGAGTAACAGATTTACACTGCCATAAACAACTCGATTTCATGGTGACAAATACCACCCGAATTACTTGACATCATTTCAGGTAATGAGTACAAACCTTTGTCATGGAAACCTGCAATGGTTTGTCTTGTTAAGTAGCTGCAAGAAAAAAAGAAGAGTTAATAACAACAACAATTAACTCTGGTAATAAACAGCAATTTCAAAACAATTTCCGCAGGAAGACCAAATATTCTCTTAAGTGTACAGCATCGAATTTATGTGCCAAATGTTATTTTAAAAGAATAGAGAATGAAGTCCTCAACCTAAGATAAAATTTTGAGTTAGCAATTGGTAGTATTATAGACTTACAGAGGCATTTGAAGGAAGTGGCTTGTGTATTTCTATGTATTGTTGTCCATGCAACAGAAGACGTTTATCAAACCTGTTAAAACAAAAAACCTAGAAATGTTAAGTGTTTATATTTAAAAGCTTTAAACAATTTGTTAAAATCTTTTAAATCAATCAAAGGGATAATGAGAGACAGGATTATTTTTGAGAAAGACAAGACAGGGTAAATGACACGGGCCAAGAACTTACTTTAAGCCAGGCACACCACTAAGTTGTGGCAGACCTCTAAGTGAAAATAAAGTAGAAAATGTTGGCAAAACCTGAGACGGAGGAGGAGAAATTAGGAAAGGTATTATGTTATGTCCATAAGTAAACAAGCACCAAAGGTTTGTTACGAGCAGATTAAGACAACTCCACTTCCTCCCCTAATCGATTAACACAAAAGGGTTTCTTTTTTTTACTCAATTCTGGGCAGATTAGGCGTCCCATTTGCAGTTCAAATGCAATTTCAATTCACCCTTAATACAACAAGTTAAGCTAGACCGCAACAACAAATATAAACGCATTTGCCAATTAAGAACAGTGGTGTTCTTTAAAAAAAAACCCATCCAAGTGATGTATAAGTATAACCTTGATAAACTGCTGTCCGTTTTCATGGTAAACGTATTTAAGTTCGTCAGTATCGACGGCGTTCCTACCACATGCTCCAACACCCAAGGCATAGACAGCTACATCTCTGTGTAGGAGGAAACACATCATTGTCATTCAGATCAAACAAAAAGGAAATTGCCCCTTATATATTAAGTTTCGGGGAGGGGAGGGGGACAAAACAGTACCTCTCAGTATAAACATAAGTTGTCTGCAAACTATATTAGGATAAGGATCAAATAATAGAAACACATAACAAAACAGTGAAATCCATTGAAGAGAAGGAGATACATACATCGGGGAATTTATGAGCAATAATGAGGTCCGGGTTGCAAGCAGATTTATCAGCCATGGGAACTTCTCAAAGATGATGATGATGATGATTATGGATAGCTAACAGATTACATTGGTGGGTAATGTGATGGGGATGAGGGTCAATGCAATTAAAAGGGTATACGATTGAAGCTGGTTAACTGAACGAGTAAAATGGAATTAATATATTAATTTAAATCAGAGGATAAATATGGAACTGACATAGAAGTGGGTCCCAGTTGTTAATTTGTCTTAAAGCTCGTTCAAGCAATCGAGTCTGGTCTAGGTTTGGGCCTTTCAGGGATCCAATAACAATGATATTATAAATTTTGTTAACTAAATCTACACTACTCTAAATAAAAGAGGCCTTCCTACATAATACGTGTACATTGCCTTTTTCCTTTTCATTATAAAAGATAAATGGCAAATTTTCAGTTTTAACCCCTCTCCAAATTACATTTGAAATTTAACTTTTTTATATTTTAATTAGACTTTATTTGATGTTCTACTTTTAAAATAACATTAATCAATCCAAATAATTATTATCCTTAATTATTTCAAATAAAATATTAATATATTTTTTTCCTAAAAAAAAAATTCTAGTAAAAAACGTGATAAATTAGATTGAGTATTTTTTAGAAGAAATTATGCCTTAACTTTTTAATTAAAATAGTTAAAGATGTCAATTATTTAGACTAACTAATGATAATATAAAAGAATAACAAAATTATGTCAAATTAAAATATAAATCCTAATCTCTATGTTTGGATCGTAATATAAAGAAAAAGAAAAGAAATTTGGTTAACTTTTTAATATCCCAAGTAGACGATATTAGAACTACTAGAATATTAGTGGTATGCCATTAAGGAATCCTAGTACGCTCTCCGATTATTAGCACATTTATACTCTCTGTATAGTACTTTAGTGCTCTCTGTTTAATAGTGCATAATAATGCACCTCTGTATTAGTTCCGTATATCTTAAGTGTTCTGTTTAGTCTACTAGGCCTCTGCTAAAAAGGTAAACAATTTTCGTTACAAGGTAAAGGTTTATCTCTAATTCATGTTTGAAATATTAAATTAGTAAAGTGAAGATGTAAGTAATTTGAATGTATTTGAGGAAGTATAAGAAAAACAATGAGTAGTAAGTTAAATATGTAAAAATAAATTGTGAAAGAAATAGTGAGAAAATCATGAAAATTTGCACTAAACAGTGAAATGTGATACATGTATAAAAAGAGTAGTAAATTTTATAAGTTGATTTGGGGACTTAAGGACTAAATTTTGAATTTAGTAAAAAGTTAAAATGAATATGATAAATAAACAAAGAAATGAGATATTGAAAATTAAGAAATTTAATAGAATTTAAATATCATGGGTACTTACTAAGTCTTCATTGACTTAACGCGTTTATTTTCAACGTGTAGGTAAAGTAATTTTGAAGAGTCGTAGTTGAGGTTGTGAACATTCATCTCATCACATTACCAAGTGCCAAAAGGGTATGTTTCAAAATTTTAAATTGTATGACATGTACTTAGGAAGATCAAGTGTGTTCCAAGTAGTAGGGATTAAAATATAAGTTAATTTAGTGAATACTTTTTTTTAATGTTCAAGTATATTAGTGATTAGCCAAAATCACTTTAGCACCAAATATAATATTTCTATATCAAGTTCCTTAGGTCGAATCGAGTATAGGGGTGTTACAGAGTATAACAAAAAATAATAATTAAAACTTTTAAAAGATAAAAATAGGACAACCATATCCTAAAAATCGAACGTCACAATGAATTATATTGTATAATAAAAAATTATTAAAAAAATCAAAGACGAAAATGAACATAATGGGAAAATTCCATCCTTTTATTTAAAAAAAAAAATTATTACGAAAATAAGTAAACAAAATTTAAATAATAATACAATTCGAAATAAATTAAAATAAACTATATAATGAAAGCTCCAAGTTCAGGTATGAAGTCCATTTCGATTTTGTAATTATTATAGATAATGGATATTTTCTTATTCAATGATAAGCTAATTAAAGTAATTAAGAAATAGATTCAAACCCCGAAAAGCCCTTTATCAATCTAACAACCTTAATAGCAGCTCTTACAATTTAATTTTTTAATTCTAATCAATAAACTCATTTGTGTGTCTCATTTAAGTTAGATTGCTTTATCTCGTAAAGTAATTAAACTGCACAATATTAACTTGCTCTTTGATTAAAGTAAAATGAAAATTACGGATAAAATAATTTTAACCAACCGTACATTAATACTCCAAGCATCAAATAAAGGATTTTTCTTAAAGGAACACTAATAACAATATTAAGAGGCGATCCTATCTGTTTCAAAATAGAAAAATACCAACATAAAAACAAATATCAATATAATTTTTGAATTTCATAATTTAAAAATCAATCTTCAATCTACCTTTAGCTAGATTAATGAATTTAGTTAATAATAGATGAAATTGTTAAAAGAAAGGGTAATCTATAAAAATTGTTACTTTTGTTTGTCTCATATTACATTTTAGTCACTTACGTTATTATTTTGTTCACTCTACTGTTAAGCTTCATGACCTCCCTAACGACAGTCCTACGTGACAATCCAAATGAGTTCTAAATACCAACTTGAATATTCTACGTGGCAATCCAAATTAAATTTATTTAATTAAAAACTTATTTTCATCTCAAAAACTGAACATCCAAGTTAAAATTTAAAAATTATTTGGACTGCCACATAAGACTGCTATTAGGGAGGTAACGAAATTTAACTGTAGAGTGATCACTTTGTAACAAAACGATAACATAAATAACTAAAAAGTAGCATTTTAAACAAAAGTAACTCAAATATAATTTGAAGCAAACAGAAACCTAAAAATATTTAAAAGCAAAAGATTTCCCTTCCTTGATTAACTCTTCTAACATCAAACTAAACATTTAATTAATTAATTAAACTAATCAAACTATTAATAAAATATCTTTACAAATAAAATTTAAAAAAATAAAATAAAAATAACTATAAAAATATACTTAAATCCTAAAATCAAAATTGATGTGGCGCCAAATCTTGTTTCTATAGTTCATGCCCAGATTTCATATTTCAGCTTATTTACCAACAAAACATATATTGCATCTACCTACAGAAAAACAAATACCATTAAAAAAGTCAAAATTAATAACATCTATATTTAAAATTCATTATATTTAACCACAAAAATATATTAATTAAACACACTATTAATAACTGAAGATATATAAAACATTATAAAAGAGAAATAATGATTTTAAGAGTTGAATGAAGGGTATTAAATGCACACTCCACTAGATGCATTTTTTTTCTCTCTTAAGTAATATCAAAAGTAATAATTATTTTTAGATTTGAATAATTTCAATGTTTAATATGTTGATAAATATGATAATATGATTTCTATCATAAAAGGTGAATATGTAAATTTTTTTATATAGATTAAAAAGTTAAAAATATATTAAGATAAAATTAATCTATTTTATATTAGTTTAAAATATTAATATAAAAGAAAAAACAAACTATTTTCTTCTTTCTTTCTAGTTTTTCCTTAGATTTTATTTTTTTTCTATTTTTTTTAGAATATGAGAAAAATTATTCCATTTAAATTGTGTGAAAATTATAAGTCACAGCGCTTCTAATTTTACATTTCTATGATTTAATTTTTTATAATTTTGCTTAGAGATTCCAAAATAAGCTTATATGTCCATACTTTTACATATGCATTGTTATATTTAGAAAATATATGTAAGATAAATTCAAAACAATTTTACTTTTAACTAAAATTATATATTTAAAAATTATTAATTAAAATTTATTATTAAATATTTGTTAAGAATAAAGTTTACTATAAAAATTAAAAACATAAATATTACCTTTTATTTAATAAAAGTAAATTCGTAAATTATCATTACATTTATAAGAAAATGCTTAATGAACCAAACATTAATTTTTTTTAGAATTTTAATTAAGATCTTCCTATATATAAAAAAATATTATAAAATAATTTTCTAGATAATCACATTTCAAAAAATATACCTTAATTTTGCCCCATATATCTACCCTATTAACCTCAAAAACGACGATGACTTGATGAATATGAATACCCTCCAATTCCTACACCAGCTATATTTGTTTTTTTACCCTCAAAATCCCGTTTTCTACGACCAAAATTACCGACCACCCTCAAGAACCCTCAATAATTTACCATCAAGCTTCACAGATAAAAGGAAAAGGAAGTGGATAAGTATCGCTATTCATTTACCACTGTTGAATTGGGTGAATATTAGATGCTTTCCTAGACCGTCTGTGGGATCAGTTAATGGGAATGTCAAGAAAACTCAATAGAAATTAATAGGATTTTCAGTATTTCAATCACAAAGACTACCTTTTCAGGTTTGAGGGAGCTGCCCCTAATGGTTTAATTACTGTAAATGAGTTCATAAAGGACATTGTGGCAATCATGCATGAGGCCATGGACATAAATTTTTTCTTAATGAGTAACCTGATAATTAATTATTCTAAATGATTGTCTATATGCACTACAATACAGTATCAGACAGCTGTTTTTCAATAAACAAAAAAGCTAAGTTACAAAACCTTCAATAGAGTCATCATTAGGGTCTCTCCTGAAACTCTGACAAAATCTTCTTATTTCTGGCCTTTGGATTTTGATGATAATTACGCTGGGGTTTACTTGGATTTTTAATATCAATTCAACGTACACATACATATAGCCTTCTACCTTCATAAATGGTTCCAATCATAGATCTTTACTGACTGGGATAAATACAAACAAAAGAGGCTGATAAAACCCTAGATACCTCAACTGCAAACCAAAAAAGGAAGAAAGCCTTCAAGTACTATTTGAATGGTAGGTAAAGCCTTAAAGGAAGAAAAAAAAATGAAAAGTAGAAAATGGATACGCTAAAAAAAGGCTTAATTTACAGTCCGAAGCCTCAAAGGAGATCAAGAAAGGTTATAGAATACGATCAAATTCGATAAGAAATAATAGAATGTTGCTCACCTCCTTTGACCTCAGGAGTCGGTACAACTGCTGCAATCAAAACCCTGCAAACGTTAGAAGAATGATGAAATGAAAGTACCAAACATATATATGGTAAATTATTTATTCTTACCACCATATTTACTTTTTTTTGCAAGATAAAATTGTAAAGCTTGTATAGGTTCACCTGGCTAGTAGATAACTAGAAACTAAAAGGGTAAGAAACTGCAACAACGCCATCATTCATCACCGGAAAAATAGAATACAAAAGAGTAAAACATAAATATATATGTGTGTGGATGAAGATAATCATAGTCTATGCGTGGTGTTTTAACTGGAACTTTTTTTTCCAAAGGAGAGAAAAGCATGAAGAAACTAATAACGCATCACAAGAGTTTTACAAAGAGAAGCCAACAGAGCTCAGTTGGCAGTATGCCCACCTCCATGAAAGACCATAGAAGAAAAGGAAGGACTTGTTCTATGATAGTGCGAGGTGGACAGAATGCCAATGAACTCTGTAAGAAGCCCTTTGCCAAACCTCCCATGAAAGCAAAGAAACAGTCCTTGGGTTGCACCGGAGAGGAGGGAAAGAGGAAAGAGTGTAAATGACAATAAGAGCTAGGGTTGATAGGTTCTCCTATTTAAAGAAGAGGAAGAGGAGGAGGTGGAGCTTCAGTCTGAAAAAAGATAAAAAATGTAATAATCAGATTGGATGGTTCATTCCCCGTATAAGGAGAGCATCTTTAGAAGGATCATCATCATGGGGTTATTCTCTCCTTGTCTAGCTTCCCCTCGTTACTGGTGAAAAAAACCCACACCCTCCGTTCAGTTTTTTCTTGCCACCCTCCCCACTAGTCCCCCACACCCTTCCCCCCTCCCCCCCCCCCTTGTCTATGATGAAACATAGCCTCCTTATACACTGACCAAATAATGACAAAAGTAAAGCAAAATTGGTTTCAGATGCAGCTTTGTATTTGGAGGGAAAAACATGGGCTTTACTACAACTTTGACCCTAACCGTTTCATCTTTTAGAAGGGCAAATAGGGGGCCAGTCCAACTGTCACCACCCATGGAGAGTGAATTGAACTATTGCAGGTGTTGAGAGAGAGAACTAGTTACTTAAGCATAATAATTAGTGGGTTTTAATGACATAACACATGATGTCTCCATTTATAGTTGTATTCACTTTATTGGGGGGATTGTATATAACGTTTATCTCTATGGATAAGCCACGCTCCACCCAATGGTCAAATCCAGTCATATTCGTTTCTTTGAGAAGATGACACCTAGAAAAACCATTCCATTGGGGGTTTAATTGGAGGGAATTGAACGGTAACTTTTAATTCCTTGCTGGCTACTGCTTCTAGATGAATATGGATATCACTCACAACTCACGAGTCTCTTTCATTATCAAGTATTTATGGACTTTGTTTCCTTCTTGGAATAGTAACTTCCATTATCAAAGTGTAACATCGTTCACTGAATTCACTGGTGTTGACTGGTCCCCCGTGGTTACTTTGCCTCTCTGATTTTCAGTTTGTAAACTAAAATATCTGACGACTTTCAATTTTCAATGGGTTTTTTTTCGAGTCAGATCATACAGCTTTTAAGCAAACCTGATGATGGAAAGGGAGCCCAACTTATCTTAAGTTTCCAATTCATGGGGTCCCTACAGAAATTACAGCACTAAGTGTGGAATCCTAGGTCTCACACACTGTAGAAGAAGCTTTAAACTTCAAACTCCACATTCCTTTTTTGACCTATTATCAGACTATCAAACATGTTAGCAATGCCATTAAATGATAAACCCTAGCTATCTCGATACAATTATAATATGACTGCATTTTCTCCTCTGAGCTAACTCCTTCAACCTTGTGTTCCCACTGGGATTCATGTTTCTCTTCTTTTTCTTCCATGTGCATGCTTGTTTGTGCCTTTTTTGATATTAGAATACAAGTATAACGTTTATTAATTCAGGGTTTTGCTATCAAATGTTTTGAGGCACTGGTCAACCAAATGAAACCTGAACCACTCTTATTTACATGACTATATTCCATATAGATGGATTGGTAATTTATGTTGTTTAATTTCGTTTGTTTTGATGAAGGATAGTAGAGACGGAAACGGTTATTTCGGCCTGATTTGATATGGTGATTTTATTCATTTCCAACTCCAGAGCCATTTGCACCTCTTATTTGTTTCCCCTCCCGTGCAACTTACTAGTAGGAATATCTAAAGATATATAGGTGACTTTTTAACCTACTTTTTGACTAAGAGGGACTATTGTTATACTCTCGCTTGGGCTGGACACGTGAAAGTCTAAGAGAACATCGAAAAAGCATCTATAGATAACTCTTCACCGTCTATACTTCGAAAAGTCATTGACTGCCTAACCTCCCGGACAAGTCACCTCCCATGAGATCACTCGTTGATAGCAAGAACATTCCCAACATCAAGCCACTTGCTACTACAATCAGACCACCTACTTTTGGTGTGAACAATCATTCTAAGGATATCTAGAGTCTACTTGAGTATGACAATTTCGTATTGCTTTTACATAATTATAAAGTGTGCTCCATTACATACGCGTAACACCTTAAACCTAGTTTAAAAGTTTTGGCTCAAATTTAACAAATTACATTAGCCATTGAAATGGCTCCTCATTGAATTCCAATCTAACCTCCATCACCACCTAAGTCTTAACAAAAGTTGCGCTAACTTAAAACACAATAGCAATAACAAAAAGCAAACATACAAGCTTCACAAACAAACATAAGTAGGTTCACATGCTTCATTACAATATATTTAAGAGTTCGCAACACAACTTAGACTTTTCAAACAACAACATAGTTTGCATAACAAGAAAATATATAAATTCCCAGTTCAGTTTAAGCATAGGCTCACATACTTATCAGATTTCGCATGAAATCACATAATACAAGAGTTCACTTAGCAACAATTAAAATAAGTTCGCAAAGCACATGATATATCATAGTATTACATACAAAGGAACAGGTGTGCTAAATATGAGCAGTTCGCAGATATATCATGCTTTTGCAAATAAACAGACTTTGCAATCATAAGGAACATGAATGCAAGGGTTATTATATTTCAATAAGGTTCGCATCTTACTAGTGGTTCGCATGTAATAAAATAATCATAATAAGGGTACGAACGAAATCAAGGTTCGCATCACTTACACAGGATTGCTTACATTTATGGGATCACAGAGTTAAGGGTATGCATGTAAATATGGCACGCACCATGCAATAAACCTTAATCATAAATCTAACTTGCATGTAAATAAAACACAGTACTCTCATACATGGATAACATCAACTTTATTTATGAAATAACAAGCACTTTAAACATGGTTCGCAAATCAATGTACTGAGAATTTAAACGTAACTAAATAATCTAAACTTCAAATAATATTGTCATATTCATAAATTCAGAAATATAACATTTAATTTTAAACCCATAACACAATAATCTCATCGCCTTTAACCCAGGTTCGCCAACATTTACTTAGAAGTGTTCCTTGCCACATCATCGACCTTGCCAATGCTAATTTGCAACCTACTTACTTGAGAAGAAGTAAGAGAGGAGTTGGTGAGTTCATTGTGAACTCGACGAACAATAAAAAACGTTAGGATATGTTTTAGAAACAAAGTTTTTTTTAAAAAAGAAATTTTAGTCTTGAAAACGTTTCGCATGCTGCGTTCGCGGGTGAGGTTGTGAGAGCCAGTTCGTACATTCTGTCAGAAGACATAACTTTGTAAAACAGTTTTGAAAACTCATTAGCCTTTTCTTAAAACATACTTGGCAGGGCTTGCCTTAAAATCGTGAGGCCTATTTCATTTATCAAAAACCTTTGAAAATTGAGTTTGGGTTCACCCTAAAATTGTGAAGTCAGCTTGCACTTTTTAGAAAAACCTTTTCTTTGAATAGGGTTTGCTTTAGGTCATAAGATCGATTCACACTTATGAGCAAAGTCTGCCTTAGGTCGCAAGACTGGCTCGTCACTTTGTCTAGTTGGATATAATCCAACAGAACCCGCAGAGGAGCATACACTTTGAGACATATCACACTAGCTCGCATAGAGCTGAGCTCATTGAGGTGCACCATCACTTACGAACAGAGTCTGTCTTACAAGATTGGTTTGTCACTTTGTCTCATTGGATATAATCCAACCTTGCTCGTAGAAGAGCACACACTTTGAGACAAACCACATTAGCTCACATATAAAGCTAGACTCACTGAGGAGAACAATCATTTAAGCTCACATATGGAGCTTTACTAATACTCAGCTTGTCACTTAAGTTCGTGTGGGGAGCTTCGCTGATACATATATAACTTGTCACTGAAAATGGAGGTTCTTTAAAAACTTATCTCGCATAGGAGCATGCACAAAACTGTGCTTTAAAAATCATATTTTCAAACTGTATTTGAAAATAGAGGTTCATAACTTTAAAACATGTCTTTTTAGAAAACTTGCCTTTGAAACTTGTTTCAAAAACATAATTCTTAAAAAAAAATATCAGTATAAACTAAACAACATGATAGTTAACATATTCCAAATAATTCCAGACCACTCACTGGAAAACAGAGAAACTTAAACAAGTTTAGCTTTGCCTTTATCCTTGCTGGTAGTGTTAACATTAATGGGAGACAACATTAATGGCAAACAATACAAAGTGGTGCAAGTTTAGCACCCTAAAGTTGACTTTGAAAAAAGTGGCATGGGATAATTTTTTTTTGGTCCTTGAGATAATGGGCTATTTATTGTTTGGTCCTTAAACCTCAACTATAAATAGGCCTTCTCATTTCTCATTTCAATTCATCCCAACCAATCTTTCTCTCTTAGTTTTCTCTCTTCTCCCATTTGAGAATTCTTAAGGAATTCTATTTGTTTGAAATACTTTGGAGATAGTAAAGTTATCATCTGGTGTTAGTGCCCAAGGACGTAGGTATAATTTACCGAACCTCGTTAAATCTCTTGTGTTCTTTCTTGTCCTATTTTTCTTTCAATATTTGAGGGTATAATAGTAGTATTTAATTGTGCTATTAAATTACTATAGAAGGGATATTCTGTCTAAGGAAAGACTTGGTATTTAAGAGATCCATGTGATCCACCTCTCTTCCTTGGGAATTGAACTTTGTGTAATTTTTTAGTACAATAATTTACACGCTTCCGACCCTATTGGAACAACAAATGGTATCAGAGCCGAAGGTTAATCGTAGTATGCTCTGTGGTTGCAGTTTGAACTGATCTTCCACATCAGAAAAGATTTCCTTAGGTATATTGAAAGATTATGGAGAAAACGGTCGGTGTAGGAGCTTCAACATCGTCCATGTGGACAAGACCGGCAATTGCAAATGCAAGATTGGCCGTGGAGATCTTTGATGGCACGGGCCATTTTGGTATGTGGCAAAGTGAGGTTCTAGATGCCCTTTTTCAGCAGGGTCTAGACATTGCCATTGATGAAGAGAAACCAGATGATGTACAGGAGAAAGATTAGAAGGCGATCAATCGGTTGGCATGTGGCACAATTCGATCATGCCTTTCTCGAGAGCAGAGGTATGCTTTTTCAAAGGAGACTTCTGCAAATAAGTTGTGGGTGGCACTTGAAGAAAAATTTTTGAAGAAAAACAGTCAAAATAAGCTCCACTTGAAGAAAAGACTGTTTCGCTTCACATACGTCCCAAGTACCACAATGAATGATCACATCTCCAAATTTAATCAGTTAGTCACTGATTTGCTGAATATGGATGAGACATTCAAAGATGAAGATTTGGCTTTGTTGCTGTTGGGGTCACTTCCTGAGGAGTTTGAGTTCCTAGAAACTATTCTACTTCATGGCAGGAGTGATATATCTTTGAGCGAAGTCTGTGCGGCCTTATACAGTTATGAACAGAGAAAGAAGGACAAACAGAAAAACTCAATCAGAGATACAGAAGCTTTAGTAGTCCGAGGTCGTTCATACACTCGGAAGAAAACTCAAAAGGGGAGATCAAAGTCAAAGTCCAGACTCAGGAAAGATGAATGTGCTTTTTGTCATGAGAAAGGCCACTGGAAGAAAAATTGTCCAAAGCTGAAGAATAAGGGAAAAGCTGCTGTAGATGCTTGTGTTGCTAAGCATGATACTAGTGACTCTGAACTATCACTGGTTGCATCATCATCGTCGTTCCATTTAGATGAGTGGATATTGGATTCGGGTTGTACCTATCATATGTCCCCTAACCGGGAGTGGTTCTCTGATTTAGTAGAACTAAATAGAGGAGTTGTTTATATGGGCAATGACAATGCTTGTAAAACTGTTGGGATATGTTCAATCCAATTAAAGAATAAAGATGGATCAACCAGAGTTCTGACTGATGTTCGGTACGTGCCCAGTTTGAAGAAAAATCTCATCTCATTGGGAGCCTTGGAATCTAATGGTTCAGTTGTTACTATGAGAGATGGGGTTTTGAAAGTGACATCTGGCGCACTTGTGATATTGAAGGGCATCAGGAAAAATAACTTGTGTTACTACCAAGGTAGTACAGTTATTGGAGCAGTCGCTGCAGCTTCCGGTAACAAAAACTTGGACTCAATGCAGTTGTGGCATATGAAGTTGGGACATGCCAGCGAAAAATCCTTGCAAATTCTGGCAAAGCAAGGATTGTTGAAAGGTGCAAAGGCTTGCAAATTAAAATTTTGTGAGCACTGTGTTCTGGGAAAGCAAAAGAGAGTGAAATTCGGCACTACTATCCATAATACAAAAGGTATTTTGGAATATATTCACTCAGATGTGTGGGGGCCTTCCAAAACACCTTCGTTGGGAGGAAAACACTACTTTGTTACTTTTGTTGATGACTTTTCCAGAAGAGTTTGGGTGTATACCATGAAAACTAAAGATGAAGTCTTTGGAGTTTTTCTTAAATGGAAAAATATGATCGAAAACCAGACTGGCAAGAAAATCAAGCGGCTTAGGACGGACAATGGAGGGGAATATAAAAGTGATCCGTTCTTCGATGTGTGCCAAGAGTATGGTATTGTTCGACACTTCACAGTTAGGGATACACCACAACAGAATGGAGTGGCAGAGCGTATGAATCGAACATTGCTGGAGAAAGTTCGATGTATGTTGTCTAATGCTGGGTTGGGCAAGCAATTTTGGGCTGAGGCTGTGACATACGCTGGCCATCTTGTTAATCGTTTGCCATCATCTGCATTAGAAAGAAAAACTCCTATGGAGGTATGGTCTGGAAAACCGGCTACAGATTATGATTCCTTACATGTGTTTGGAACCACTGCATATTACCATGTGAAGGAGTCAAAGTTAGATCCGAGGGCAAAGAAAGCTCTCTTTATGGGAATCACTTCTGGAGTGAAGAGATTTCGTCTTTTGTGCTTAAGCACAAAGAAAATGATCTGTAGCAGAGATGTTACCTTTGATGAATCTGCCACATTGAAAAAGGTAGCAGATAAAGATATTCAGACGAGCAATACTCCACAGCAGGTGGAGTGTACTCCAAAACAGGTGGAGTTTGAGCAGATGGGGATTTGCCCAGTTAATAAGTCTAATTCTCCAGCCACAATGGAGGAATTAGAGGTTGAAGAGGTTCTGACCCAAGAACCACTAAGTACACCAGAACCAGTTGCAGTTGCAAGGCCACGGAGAGAAATTCGTAAACCTGCTCGATTTACTGATATGGTGGCCTACGCCCTTCCCGTTGTTGATGATATTCCTATCACTTATCAAGAAGCAATGCAAAGCTTAGAAAGTGATAAATGGAAAAGCGCCATGGATAAAGAAATGAAGTCTCTCCGGAAGAACAATACTTGGGAGTTGGCGCAATTACCGAAAGGTAAAAGGGCAATCGGATGCAAGTGGGTATTCGCAAAGAAAGATGGATCTCCTAGCAAGAAGGATATTCGCTACAAGGAAAGATAGGTAGCTAAAGGCTACGCTCAGAAGGAGGGAATTGACTACAATGATGTATTTTCCCCTGTTGTGAAGCATTCCTCCATTAGAATTTTGTTGGCCTTGGTAGCACAGTTGAATTTGGAGCTAGCTCAACTTGATGTTAAGACGGCTTTCTTGCATGGTGAGTTAGAAGAGGAGATCTATATGACTCAGCCCGAAGGATACACAGATGCTGGTGGTAGAAATTGGGTTTGTAAGCTGAACAAATCGCTATATGGATTGAAGCAATCCCCGAGGCAGTGGTACAAGCGATTTGATAGCTTTATGAGAAGGCAGAAGTACACAAGAAGCAAATATGACAATTGTGTGTATTTGCAGAAGCTGCATGACGGATCTTTCATTTATCTACTCTTGTATGTTGATGATATGTTAATCGCTTCGAAGAGCCAAAAAGAGATAGATAAGCTGAAGGCTCAGTTGAATCAAGAGTTCGAGATGAAAGATCTAGGTGAGGCCAAGAAGATTCTCGGCATGGAGATAAGTAGAGATAGACAGAGAGGCAAGCTTTGTTTGAATCAGAAGCAATATCTGAAAAAGGTATTACAATGTTTTGGTGTAAATGAAAACACAAAACATGTAAGTACCCCACTTGCTTCTCATTTGAAACTTAGTGCTCAATTATCTCCGAAAACTGAAGAAGAAAGAGAATATATGGCGAAAGTCCCATATGCTAATGCAGTTGGGAGTTTGATGTATGCGCTGGTGTGTACGAGGCCTGACATTTCACAAGCTGTTGGAGTTGTGAGCAGGTATATGCATGATCCTGGAAAAGGACATTGGCAAGCTGTGAAATGGATTCAACGGTATCTTCGAAAAACCGTAGATGTTGGTTTAATTTTTGAACAGGATGAAGCACTTGGTCAGTTTGTAGTTGGATATGTTGATTCCGACTTTGCTGGTGATTTAGATAAACGTCGTTCAACTACGGGGTATCTGTTTACTCTTGCGAAAGCCCCAGTAAGTTGGAAGTCTACCTTACAGTCTACAGTAGCTGTGTCTACTACAGAGGCAGAATATATGGCAGTTACAGAAGCTGTTAAGGAGGCTATTTGGCTTAATGGATTGTTGAAAGACTTAGGAGTTGTTCAAAGTCACATAAGTTTATATTGTGACAGTCAGAGCGCTATTCATTTAGCGAAAAATCAAGTCTATCATTCAAGAACCAAGCATATCGACGTAAGATATCACTTTGTGCGGGAAGTCTTTGAAAAAGGAAAAATTCTACTTCAGAAGATTCCGATAGCAGATAATCCCGCAGATATGATGACCAAGGTGGTAACAACAATTAAGTTTAATCATTGTTTGAACTTGATTAACATCTTGAGAATTTGAGCACCTTCAGGTGTATGGCGTTCGAGAGCGCATTTGTAGGCACTACAAAAGATAGCTTTATCAAATTTGGGGAGTTGAAGGAAGTGTGTAAAGATGTGATTATCCTAATCAAATCTTCAAGGTGGAGATTGTTAACATTAATGGGAGACAACATTAATGGCAAACAATACAAAGTGGTGCAAGTTTAGCACCCTAAAGTTGACTTTGAAAAAAGTGGCATGGGATAATTTTTTTTGGTCCTTGAGATAATGGGCTATTTATTGTTTGGTCCTTAAACCTCAACTATAAATAGGCCTTCTCATTTCTCATTTCAATTCATCCCAACCAATCTTTCTCTCTTAGTTTTCTCTCTTCTCCCATTTGAGAATTCTTAAGGAATTCTATTTGTTTGTAATACTTTGGAGATAGTAAAGTTATCATCTGGTGTTAGTGCCCGAGGACGTAGGTATAATTTACCGAACCTCGTTAAATCTCTTGTGTTCTTTCTTGTCCTATTTTTCTTTCAATATTTGAGGGTATAATAGTAGTATTTAATTGTGCTATTAAATTACTATAGAAGGGATATTCTGTCTAAGGAAAGACTTGGTATTTAAGAGATCCATGTGATCCACCTCTCTTCCCTGAGAATTGAACTTTGTGTGATTTTTTAGTACAATAATTTACACGCTTCTGACCCTATTGGAACAACAGGTAGATGGTTCGGCTGATTCACAACAAACACATACAATTTACTTAAACAGAACAAGACATACAAAATTCATGCAATGCAAACTTGGACAGTCACACTCAACAAGATAGAGGCTTACCTTGATAGCTACGAACTGAATTTAGATCAGAAAATTTGACGACAGAATATTCAATGAAGAATTCATAGAATTAAGGGTCGTATTTATAGACCTAAGAGTCCTGAAAATCTTTGGATACCCTACTTGACTTACGAAAGTTATTACTTGCATGTAAAGTATTCCTAGATACACTAAATCTTTATTTCCTAATTCGAGTCTAATTGTATCTTTGATTATCGAACCACAGTTTGCAACAAGACTGGCGAACACCAACTCACATCACATTAGCAGACCTACCTCATAGAGAAACTGGTGAACCCAACTTGGTAATGGATCTAATGAATCCCTTACCACCTTTTCAGGCATACATTGCTACTGGCAAATCCCCTTGCTAATGCTTTTTTGGCGAACCCCCAACTCGCCAAAACCTTGGCGAACACCCAATTTGCCAGAACACTAGCGAACCCTTCACTTGCGACGCCAAAACTTCCAAGCCCGTCTACGGGATGTTACAGTACGTCTCCCATGCACTCTGTGATGGCAACCAACTAGCCACGTCACCATTACCAAATAAGGGCTCCTCCTCCAATAAGTACCCTCCACAACTAAGAGAAAGAGATATTCTTCCTCAGTATCATCCTACTTGCTTCCTGCATTCAACCTTCCTTACCTTCATAGCAATTTTCTTTCTCCTCTTGTCTTTCTTTTACTCTTGGCCAGTTTAAGTGAATTGACCCTCTTTGCATCACCATCATTCTCCTCTTTTATTGATACTTATCATCAATAATGTTATATATAAGTATATTCAGAATTATCTCAGGATAATTTGAATTTTCACTAAAATTGAAGTCGACTATATTCGAAATAAGAACTCTTCTTGACTCGAAATTGATTTTTTTTTAAAAAAATTCAATCCTATCGAGTGGTAACCGGTAATTTCTTTACATTTCCATTAGTGTATATACTATTCATAGTTCTTGCGATTAGCATGTTATATCGGGGAAAAAAAACAAGTTGCAAGTTAGACGGCGAATACTGCTCAATCCAGCCATTAAGTATACCAGCTGTGCGCCATAGCTGTAAACTATACATATACATGATGATGCGTTGAACCGTCACTCAAACGCCATATCTAAAAAGCATTATTGAAAACTTGATAACATGTCAAAATTTCGACGTTAGAAAATGAAGAAACACAAATAACTTTCCATTCTCCTTTAGTTGAATGCCTCCAAGCTTTTGCTGGGGAAAAAAGTTGATGTGCTTTGTTCCCTGCGCTCTGTGCAATTTCAAGTGTCAACTTTTATTCTCTTATACTTTTGCTTTCCTCTCTAGGGTGCGATTGTGGGGACAATGGGATCCGTTTTTGCAAATTGCAGCTGGGTGCCCAAAAAGGTGTAAAGTAATACCAAAGCGTCTAATTATTTCATTGAATTGCCATTTCAGGGTGCAGTTTGAAGGTTAAGACTTATAGTAGCATAATTTCTGTCTATTACCCCTATAAGCAAGCTAAAGCTTCAACGAGACGTGCGACTGTGCTGAAATGGTGATTTAATGTGAGTAATTCCATCTCATTAAATGTTATATAACCACATTCAAAATTCCATTAAAATAGAATATTCTTTAAAAATTCCATTTCACCATAGCTAAAATGGAATCCTAAAGTCTTTTGCAGTGTAGGGCAATTTGCATGTATAGTGGCCATAATATTCTAGAATGCTCACGTTGCTTCTGAGAGGACACAAGAAAGTGAGAATATACTCGAATCCCATGCCTTCTTTGACAAATTAAATCTTCATTCTTTGCGGTTTATTAGGCAGGCATTAATTTTATTACTATCTATCTATAAACCCTCATTATTTTTTTTATAAATCTATTTATTACATAAATTTTTATATATCTACGATTTTTATATACTCAAAACCCATGCCTTTCTGTAACAAAATAAATCTTCTTCTTTATGGTTTATTCAGGCATTAATTTCATTATATTTTTAGTTTTAGTGAAAGAAATGCATCTGTATAGCTATGATTTTTATAAATGATAATTTGGATCACTGAAGTGAGACAACAAAACAAAATTCCATTAAAAAGAGAGAGAGACGACAAAATCAGTTCATAAATAATATAAAGTTATTAACACTAGTACTAATTAATTTCATATTCCTTTTACCATAAATTAATAAAAGCACATATATGTTATCTTTTTGAGGCCATGCATCCATGATTATTGGCTGTAGCAAAGCAAAGCTAAAACCCTTCAATTCACTTTTGATGCATGCGGACCACCTCTCAATTCTCATGCAATTATCATACTTTCTCATGCACCTCATCATTATTTTTCTTTTTTTTTTCTTGTGAACATGTTGCCCTACCTTTTTTTTGTTTATAGTGGTATAAGTAGTTGGAATCTTTACATTATATACTATACAAATGCATGTATATGTATGCAGTATGTAGGCAAAAGTTGGTAGTCTCATCTTCTGACATTTGGTTGCAGGTTTATCCAAAAATGGAGCTGAGTTGAGTTCGAAGGGAAAACATTGGATAAAGCTAAAGAAGGTGATGATTGAGATAATTCAAAATGGGAAATTTAAAGGTAAAAGAAAGAGTTTTCTTTTTTTGAGATTGCGAACATATAGATAAAGAAATTGCAGATGTTAAAGAGATTTGAATTTATATTTAAGAATAGTTTTTGGATGATGGACAGATTTTGATGCAGTGTATGTCACGTGAGGGAGAGAGAGAGGAAGGATAGTGATATGTTGTGTATGGGACAAGGGGTGTTAGGCAGGCAAGGCAACCCATAAAATATTGCAGAAAGTTGTCATGTTGTGTTAGACAGGAATATTTGGTGGGGAAGGAATTTTTCTTTGTATTTTTATGTTATTTAGTTTCAAAAACATGAATGATGGTGGCGATGACCATATATTTATATATATATGGTTATGATTGATGATACAAGTGAGTCTCTTTCCAGCTCTATTGCCATGTGACTCGGACTCTACTCCACATCTCACTTTTAAGCTGCCTCTTACCTGCTACTCATCCATAGATTGGTCAAAATACTCCAAATATACATGCATACATACATACATTCATATATATATCATCTATCTATATGCATGTGTATATATCAATCTAGCATTCCCTAGTTGTTGGAGCCCATTCATAAGATGCATATCTCAGCTCAACTAGCATAAGCAAGCATGGAGCAGTTTCATCCATCGTTTGTCATTCGGTCTAATAAATTAAGTATATATGCAGGGTTGGATCCATATAATCATTTCTAAGTGAAAAGATCAGCATTTTTTAATATTATATTATATGTATACAGGGTTTCCTTATCATTTGCTGGTGCTTTCTGCAGCCTAATGTGAACTTGTACATCAATTTGTCCGATATAATACATTTCTCTCACTTTCTCACATTCTATGGGACCTAACTTCCATGCCATTTTCCTTGTCTTTTACAAGAATTTTATGATTACTTTCATGCTTGAATAGATGCGTGTCAACATCAGGAAACAAAAATGTAACACAAATTAAAGATGCTCTATAATTTTATTGATGGTAAATGCAGTCACTAATTATCGGGGACATACAAATTAAGGATCACCAATAATACTTTCCAATGCAGATTTGGAGATGGAATGGCTTTATTTAATGTAAAATGTAAGCAGTAGCCATCATGCTTGATTGCTATAGTAGGATGCCTTGCACCTATTCCCCATTACCAAAGGGATTTAACAATGAAAGGAAGGAAATAAGGTTGAAGAATCATTGCTTTTGCCACACTGCATATCTATGTCCGCTGGTTGCAAGTGCCCACTCTCTGCCAGTTGGACACCATGAACCATCCCCAATCTTCATGCATACTTTTTCTGCAATAATTGCAGAATACAGGTTGTGTTGGGACTCCAGAATTCTGACAGATGACCGGCTGTGAATATCTTGACGCCTTCGAATGTCCATCTGCATACACGCGTACGAAATCTTTAAACAAACATTCAACGGAAAATGTTTTCCTGGAAATTCATGGTCGTGTTGCGTATCGTACCAATTTGACAATTTGTTCGTGAATGGAATTGCCCCAGTCATAAAAGTGGTCGTAAAAAACTGTTGGTATTCCTGGATGTGTAAGTATGTATGCATAACCCTGTAGGAAGTAGGAACGCATGGAGTCATGCACTGTATTTATATATATCAGGAACTAGTTCACGGGCAATTCTGATGCAAACATCAACTCATACCTCCATAATATGATTTGAGGGGAAAGGCCAATGAGCCTGCAAGAATAAAACGATTGACAAGTGATTAGATTCCAGATTGGGAAGATACAGGTTTTGAAATTTACCATAAATACTTCTTACTTCAAACATTTAGCACAAAGAATATCTTACTACCAATTCAGGCTTATCGCTTCAAGGAGTGAAGTACCAGATTGGTATTTCTGCACTTTCATACTTTAAGATTTCTCAGAACTGTGAATCTATTTAAGCAAAAACATGTAAAGATTATTTACATGTTTTCTTTGGACTGTAGATGTTTTTCAAAATTGGAAGGGCATCATTTCAAGTCAGTTAAAATAGACCAAAATACAGCCCAGCTAAAGCAAACTTTAAAAAAGTCGGATCCCAAATCAAGACTTGAAAAAGCATATCATGTCATTATGCAAGAATTACTTGCTCCTATGTTACCCTCACAATCATCGTATGCAAGAATTACTTGCAGCATCAAGAAATTTGTTGTACCTGTGTTGAGCCTGTGTCATGGTTATCGATAAATGTGACAGCCCTTGAGGGCCACCACCCCATTACACCTGGTGGCTTTCCTTGAGGGTCACGCAGACGCCAGAACTGCCCTTTTACAGCTTCCTGCAAAGTTACAAATAAGTAAATTCCAAAAGAAACTGAAAAAAAAAAACATAAAAATCTCAGTTCCTTTGAAGACTATGGCATAAAAAACATCAGGAGAATGAATATGGTGCCACAATAGACTGAAACGTGGTTCCTTTCTCTTGGTACATAGTAATATTATGCTTTGGATCATGCCTGAAGAATCCCCTTGGTTGTGAAGTCAAATGCAGCCGAGAGCTGTCCCGTGGCATCAATCCAATTAACGATCCTTTGTCTATGGCTATCTGCGGTAAAGGTTGTAAATACAATGTAAATATATGGATAGATTTATCAATGAAAACCAAGTCGGATATCTTTTACAGAAGATCTCAGGTATGAAAAACAGATCAAGTGCATTACCTTGGTTATAGTCTAATCCATGTCCATTATAGTTGCAAGAATCCCAATATTCTCCGACAGAAAATATAGGCTTTGCTCCTTCAATGTATTCTTTGACATATTTTGCTGAGTAACTGAGGCAAAACAGTGCAGCAATATGAATACGATGTGATGAAAAGCAGAGAATTTTTAGAGGCAGTAATAACCTATACTAGTGCAGCATTGTTATTACCCCCTTGCAAAATCAAAGCGAAAATCTTGGAAGCCAACACTACGTAACCACTTCAACCACCCTATGATGTCCTTACGAACAAAATGTTGGCTGTGATCAATATTTGGAACCCCATGGAAGTTGTCTCCAGTGCTTCTGTTACCCTGAGATATATTTTGAGGTAAAAATTAAGTCTTACATTGCAGTATATGTCCGCCAGCACACGATGTAAAGCAGCAAAGAGACTTTTATGAATAGCTTTATACCAGTCCACCAGTACAAGATGTGACAGCATGTTCATTCCACGCAAGTGGAATTCCATCATAACGGTTATACATTCCTCCATGGCCTTTAGTAGTTCCAATACGATGATTGATTACTATGTCAGCCATTGATCTAACTTTGTACTGCTTTAGTTTTTGGAGTAATGCTTTCAACAACTGCTCAGACCCATATGAAGAGTTGAGTGAATAAAGGTTTTGGGGAAGGTACCCTGTAATAAGACGAGGATAGCTGATCAGACATTTAGGATAATTGACTAGAAACTAGTTTGTGCTTTGAAGAAAATTTTCCTCTAACCTTCAGGTGAAAAGGAGTTAGATGCTGGTGGCAACCATACAGATGTAAACCCAGATTTGGCAATGTCAGGAACTTTCCTTTCTAAGTTTCTCCACCAGTCATATTTGTGAGACTCCCAGTTAAAACCCTGTTGAACAAATAAAGAAATATGAGGATTTTTATGCAACTATTCCATATTCCACTTTAGAGTGACATGGTAACTTCGAAACAGAGAAGACCATTCCTAGACGAGTAATGATATCAGTCCACACATAGAAAACCTTTAAACATTCATGAACTTAACAAAGTCTCCAAGTTCCTATAAAATAGAATGACCAAAATTGTCTCCTTTACCTGCAAAAGGATTTCTCTTCCATTTCGCAACACTGCACCTGAAATTAAATCCAAAAGCATAGTTTAGAAGCAGTTTTCTACTTTATAACTCATTTTAGATAAGGAACAAAACCCACCAGTTCTTCATCTTAAGATATCATTAATACAATTGTATCACAAAATAATCCTCAGAGGCCCTAAGTTAGTATTCACAAAATAAATGCCTTTAAGTCGTAGACCATGCATGCTTATCAAATTTAATTGAAATTGGTTCATTTTTTTTTTCTGTTCAATTAGTATAACTAAAAAGTAAGACACTGCATATTATACTTGAGATGTTCATCAGCTTAATATTGTTAGTTTTGCTGTCTTGATATACAAACAAACAAGCATATGAACAAGAAAAAAAAAAAGAAAACTATACAATTCCAGCTCTAATCCAGGACTAGCAGGAACTCCAAAATCCAAATCATAAATTCAGAGTAGGATAAACATTAAACAACCAAAGAACAGAAAGAAAAAAGCAACATATAAGCAAAGGAGAAGAACAGCATACCAAGATCAGTGCTTTCCTCCGGACCCTGCATTTCAACAAAGCGAGATATCAGAGGAAATTATAGTATATGATAGCTTTAAGTTTTAAAAAAAAAAGAAAGCATGTTCAAAAGGAAAAAAAGAAAAGAGCAAGAAGTGGCGGAAGGCAATTACGTTATTGGTGTTACCCATAATAAGCCAACAGGTAGCGGCCTAAGTTTGACGCTGGATCGTGCTGAAAATGGAGCAGTGTGAGCTTACCCTGCATCCGTAAACAAGTCCAAGTTTTATAAACTTCAAATTCAGTTAACATAAAAAAGAAGGAAGAAATTAAACAGGGAAGGGAAGGAGAAAAGAGAGTATACTACGAAGCGAGCAAAAGTGAGGTTGCAGTTGCAGGCGATCGCAGCGTAGATAGTATGGAGTTTAGGGGCGGGGGTATAAAGAGAAGGAAGAATGGGAAATGGAATCACGCAATAAAAGAAGGGGAAATGATGGAGGGAATATAGAAATCGTCATTCACCACCACATGTTTCAGAATTTGGCAGAAAGGAAGGAAAGGGAAGTGGTGGGTGGAGGAGGGTCTGTAATGAATTAACAGAAATGGAATCAACTTTTTTGGAATGGGATTATGGGAGAGCATATATTCATATAATTTCAACGGCAAACAGCGGAGGGGCGGGACAGCACGAGTTGGTGAGTCAGGTCAGTTCGATTTCAACATCTGAGAGGAAGCCTTGAAGGTTAAGGAATCTCGCAAGTATTAAAATATTTGCATGGCTGTCATGGCTAGCTGGGTTGGCTGAGCCTCAGATAAATGGTTCGGATGCCCAATAGTTATAACCAGCTTGATTCTTTTTAATTTACTAATTTAAATATTTTTTTTCTAATGCAATTGATCGTATTAACCTCCACATTTATTTTTTTTAATTTCTATGAGTTATAAAAAAAAAAGCACGTGAATCATAAATCAAACTACAAGTCTAATATTTTGGACCAGTTATAAATAAACATTTAAATTAATTATTTTAAATATATCATTTAAAATAAAATAAAATAAAATAATATTTAGGTGATAATATATTTTTTCTCTAGATTGATGTATGAAAATTTATTTAAATGATTCGTTCCTGTTTGCATAATGGTTCTCATTTTTTTTCCTACGAAGGTTGTTCCTTAGCAAATCTACTATCACTCGTTTAGCTAGTTTTGTCCGACTTTTTATCGGGTCATCTCTATTTGTCTTTTCTTCGATTCTTATTAGCCCGCTCAATATTTTACGTAGCAAACTGAGCCTTTTCTACTTCAAAATACCTCGTGGCTTTCTTATAGAGTTGATAAAGTCTAGTTCGTTGTGCATCAGTTAGCACGTATCTAAGTGGCATGCGCTTAGCTCTCGAAATGAAAGCTTGAATGGCCCATTCATCATTTAGCTAATTGACCTCCTAAGTTGCAGTTTGGAAACATTCAACGTACCCTCACAAGGTTTCCTCTAGATTCTGTTTGATTGGAATTAGGCTTGTCGAAGTTTTAGACGCCACTTTGTAGCTGCCAAAGTTAGCCATTAAGTTCTTTCTCAATTGATGAAATGACAAAATACGGTTTAGAAAACATGTTTGTAGGATAGGGAAAGTTTAAAAGAATTTATAAAATCGAATCTTTGTTATATTTATAGCCATAAATATTTTTATTTGAATTATACCTGTGTTTTTTGAATAAGTAAAATAGGTCATTCATAGCTTTTAATCTCTTAATCTTCTTTGTTAATCCCTACCAAGTGTGGGTTCTATTTATGAAATGAAAACATGTGAAAACTTTTTAGGGTCAAAAACCAATTACTCTGTGTGGAATAATTTCGCTATATTTTGACAGAGTAACCTCTAAGTGAATGGCGTAATTTAACCTAGCTAATGCTCTTTGTTTATAGAGAAAATAACAGAAATCTCAATTGAACTATATTTAACCAAAAATTAATATTTTAATAGGAAAAAGCATACTCCCTCTAGGAGTCATATATGTGGGCAGCGGCAGCCTTCTTTTGGGACCAAGGTTTGCCACCCGCTGTTATATACCAAACATAGTTGGGCATATTCATGTATGAGTATTATTATATGTGTTATCTAACTTTTTCGATTTTTATTAATAAAATTTTGTACTTAAATTTTTAACAATGTTCATGTCAAAATAATACTTTGTGAACCTATCAACTGCTATAACTCATTTAATTCTTTTAGTAATAAAAACAACGAGGATGATGGAATAATTATGCACCAAATGAACCCAAAAATATGATGTCTTGTATTTTAATATCTATTTATTTACTTTGAATTCATGTACATTTTGGTTGTCACATCATTTAAATTCCCTGCAAAACAATCTCTATAATCTCAAAGCTAACAAATTGTTTTAGCTTTTGGCATCCCAAAAAGAAACAAAAAGTAAATGTAGAGTGCCATCAAATCAGAAATATTTGGCTTACTTTTTCACTCGTTGATGGCTGTAAAAACAGAGCACCTCTCTCCATCTACAAAACCTTCAGCCTAAAAGGACTCCTGTGTTAACCCACTGGACGAGGCAGTCGTATGTTAACCCATGTTGCCTTAACACTGGACGAGGCAGTCGTATGTTAACCAATGTTGCCTTCGTAATCTGCACTATGTTCTATATGAAGAAGTAGACTTGCCCCATCCTTGTCTACCCTTCTTCACTCTCAATTTGGACGCTAATTAAAAATATTTAAGCCTACGTAGTAAGAGCATCTGGAAGTGTTGATCGACATCCAAGTACCTTGCCACCTACATCTGGAAAGGTCTCATGTCCAGACAAGGGCCCTACTATACCACTACCATTTACCGAAATCGGGTATTTGAGTAGGTGCCCCTGTAATATCGTAAACTCGTTCTTCGAGTACCTTCTCCAATTTTCTTCAGCAATGTTGTTTACCATCCTCACACAATCCGAATTTTCAGGTTTATTAAACAAATCGTTCACCATGTGCATGTGTTCAGCCCATAGAGACATTCTGTACCCATAGACCTGCATGTTAATTGATTAGCATCATTTCACCAATATTAAGAAGAAAAAAAAGAAAAAGAAAACAACATTAGGAGAAGATCCCTTCACATGAAAGAGAACTGCAAAAAAGATCCTTGGATTGGTTCATCCCTTGTAGGGAAAACCAAGTATAAATACAAAATTAGGTGACAAGAATGGAAAGTTCAAACCTGACCACGCGGCTGTCTCTTCTTTTGACTCCATGTATAATGGGGTTGGCATGCACCGATTGCTATCTCGGTGTCTCTTGAACCAGCCATCGATCGTTGATTGATATTGGCAGACCCCAATATCAGGTACTCGTCATCTACTATCATTGCCTTTGCGTGTACATAAACCATAAACCGTTGGAACCTTAGTGAAGTTGAAACCTGAAATAACAATTATAACTTCACGTTCTTAGCTTAGCTCCGTTTGAAGGTCTATTCAAATCATGCTCTAATAAACTAGAGAACTTGTTTGATTACCGCATCACCATTAGGAGATAATAGGCATGACTTAGACCAAGAATAGTCTGAGGGAATTTCTTCCCGATTACCAAGGCAATAGAAATTTAGGTAATCTTGTGGATGAGAATTCTCAATACGCATAGCTTTCAACTCTTTTGCTATGATTCCATACATCATTTTAATTGTCTGCCCCTGAAATATCGAAATAACTAAGCTAAGGTATAATACAATGCCAATTCCAAGCGAGGACTAGACATCACCTTACAAATATCATTCCTTGAAAAAGGAAAGAAAAAAGACCTGCCAAAAGAGAATTTGTTGCACAGATGTTGAAGAAGGGACGCCTTCAGGCCACATTGGTATAATAATATAAACTGCAAATCTCTCTTTTGCTCTTATCTTACTAGCAATCTTCAATGCCAACTCCATAGGAATTAAATTATCAGCACCTAGCAATACCAGAAACAAATTAATAACACTGAACTGAGACCGAGTAAAATAGACATCCTCTAGCACGAATTTTCTTGATAATTGAAACCGGTTGTTAAATTCACAATAATACTCCATTTCTGAATGGTCGAGAATGAAAATTATGCAGAAAAATAAATATTACTAAAACCTGCTTTGTAAGATGGCCAAGCATATGATGATCCAATGAAATATTGGTTCTCAATATATATGAAATGTTGAGCAGCTCGAATTGCCTGGATGTATGCTGTCTGAATGCTCTTGTCTATAACCAGATTTTTTGCACAAACAAGATTCTGAAGGAAAAATAAAGAATTAAACAATCCCATGTTGGAGAAAATGATAATTAAATTGCCTATTACTAACTCAAACTAGAAGAAGGAAGATGGTTAGTTCAAATATAACAGTCTTATGTTTCTTTATTCTAAAGAAGTAAGAATTAAAACCTCAGAATTTGCTTGATAAACATCTTTAGGAAACCCTTTCACAGATCCTGAATCTATAGACCGAAAAACCTGTCGATTTACAGAACCAAAAAAGGGTTAGATCGAAATGATGTAGCTTGCTTGAAGAGGCATGTTGTAAGTACCTGAACGTTCCAATTCTCTGGATCTACTTCACTGCAAACCCATAGTGCAGGATCATCCGGTGAGATTGTGTCAGAAGGGCTTAGTATCCAAGAAATTCGGTCCAACTTTATTAAAACATCTTCATTCTTACAACCCCTTTTTAATCGTCGTCCAAGCTGGGCCCATTTCGTAGCTTTCCTCCAACGCTGCTCGAAGTTCTTAAGAATATCATAAGCAGCCGGTCCTTCAACCTTACAATGTAAGTCATGCCATGGTTCCCTGGGGCACTTAATTCCTGCCTAGCAATTAAAAGAAAAATAAGAATCAATAAGAGCAATCGATGTCAAGATTCTTCAAACTAATTGAAGATCATATGTACTGCACAAGATCAATTTGTATAGGTAGAGTTTGTAATAGTTGATATGGCTAACACAAATCCAATTTCAATCTAACAGATTAAATCAAATAACAATGAAAATAAATACTCACAGAAAATGTGGGGTTGTGAAAATCCTCTCTATATACAGTATTAAGATCGCGAAAGAGTCGATGTTCAGGTGTATCGTAGCGACCGTCACAAAGGTCCAAGCCTCCTAAAAAGGCAGTAATCTTTCGATTATTTCCATACGCTAGAGAATCCACAATCACACATTTCTGATGGTGCGTAAAGAGTGTTCCAACAACCTGGATCACATGCAGCACAAAAGTCAGTACGTCCTTCAGTTCCACATAATTATCCCTCTGTGTAGAAAGAATTAGTTCCAATTATGCAATAAGAACTGGATCATAGCATAAAGCATGCCTGTTGCTTGAAAATGCTAAGCTTACTGCTGGCATAACGAGGGGACAACACACATGTAACAGAAGAGTGCTTGAAAAACTTTCTAGTTTCTTCGTCATGTGTTTGCATCACTCCCGCCTGCCATATGAAATAAAAAAATGAAAATATATATGCTCACACAATCTACAAAAAGAAAAACTTTAAAAATAAACAAGAGCAATAGTACAAATTTCCTACTAGAAAGACAATGACTTTGAAAAGTTTATATCAGTAATTGTTTATAATTCGGGGAGAATATCCCACAAAGATCAAAATAGATAGAAGAAACTGCTTACCGTGTTGATAAAGAACTTGCTATGGGAGGTCTTATCATCCCAAACCAATAGCAGAACTCTAACCCCTTCTTCCGATTTGTACTTGAGCAAATCCCCTAAACTCAAACTCCCACCTTTAGGCAGCGGCCTTGTGGGCTCTCTCACCAGCCTCACCTCATGAAAAACTGACCATCCCACAATGTAAACCATGTGGTGGGCTTCTAAAATCGCATGGCAAATGTCTTCCCAACACGGTTCATTCTTAAACACGGTTCCATTCTCCAACATAATTGGTGGTAATTTCGATTGCATAACGTGTGCGTCTTGGTACAAAGTAACCGAACCCCCGTGTCGTGCAGGGAAATAACAGTTTCTTATTCCAAATTCATTCGAGTTTGTCACCACTCCGTATTTGAAAAATGACATTTCCTCGCATTTGATGAATTTCATCTCTAGGTGAACCGCGCAGTCAGGTTTTGGCGGTTTTCCATAAGAGCTTATTATAGGGAACCAGCCGCTGATTATTTCACCTCTGAGGACCTCAACTGCTGGAACGATTGCCACTCCTATCAAATCAGCGCCAAACACATCATTGTCCTTGACGTAGAACTCGAACTGAGATGTTGGGTGGGCCAAGGGGATCTTGAAGCGCTCATTCCAAATAGGGTGTTGAGAATTTGAAATCACCCGTGTCCGCGCCACTGTGGCACCGGCTAGGCAAACCGTTACGTACGGGTCGCTGGTGATTATCTTACGGTGGCGATGGTTCTTCTTTCGTCTAGAAAATGGGTCAAATGGCGTGAAGCATCGTCTGAGACGCTCCGATAGTAAATCCATGTTTGGCAAGCATCGAGCTTCGATGATTTTCAACTCAAGGTCGCCATGCAGACATACAACAGCATTTGGAGTATCGCTCGACATTGAATCAAATCAAAATAATAAGTTAAATAATAATTAAATGAAAGACAATTTGAAAATTAAGTTGATAAATGTAAAAACTACAATGTCTTAACCGGAATTCGGTTTACGTATGTTTTTTTCTGGTTGATTTTGTTGTTCTCTTTGCTTCGCATCGGCTATAACCGGAAGAACAACAACCCGCAAATCGGTTTGTTTTCTCCGACCATAGCCAACTGCGACAACCAAAGGCAAAACAGAAAATGAGAAGTTGTCGGATTTTTTAAAATTTAAAAAAAAAATTATTGATATTATAATTCTTCTTTTGTTAATTATGTTTTTCATTTTACTTTATGGCGAACAATTTTGTTTAAAGATACACGTGCATGTCATTAATAAATGTGTGGGTATGGGGCATTTGACTATTTATATTTTAGGTTTGCAATTTTATCTTTCATTTATTATTTGAAATGATGAGCTTTAACATTTTCATTGTTGTCAGCCACAAGGTGGCAGCGCCAAAGCCCACGTTTTTTAAGTCTTAATTTTGCATGCTTCATCATGCTTTCAAGTTCTTCAGACATTGGTAATTAGTATTTTTGAAGACTTTTATTCAGACATCACTTTTGGTACATTTAGATTTATTTTAGGAGTTTATGAGAAATATTTCACTACATTCACCATTAAAACATGTCTTCATTTAAGTCTGGAGATCACTTAAATTTAAGTCGAATTCAAATTTATCAACTAGTATTTGTGGGCCTAAGTTTGTAGGTTAAGAAAGACGTTCATTCATAATTCGTCCCGTGGATATCCTAGGAGCTGATGGTTACTCTGAGAAAATTTAATTGTCTATGATGACTAGATCATGGATACAAAGACTGAAAAGCATTTGGCATGTGCAATGATGAACACGAAAGACTCATTTTTGAGGTTGTTTCATTATGCTGAGATCTTCACAAAAAGGTTGAGGGGAAAGGGATACGAACGGTAGGTGATAGAATTTAGGTAATCTTGATATTGATTTTAAGAAATAAAAAGCTAAACTATTTAGAAGAAATCACCTCTGTATTTGGACTTTCAAACTTGCCTTTGTACACTTAGATCACAATATTTATATAGAGCTTAGAAGTAACTGCTTTATAGCAAACTTGTTAACAGTCTTAGCTAAATGCTAACAACTTAAATAACAATCTTCAACTAATGTTTATATCCTTAACATTCATCCATCTTCTCCACGGGTAAGACTCGAAGAAAATTTCGAAACCGAGTAAAAGTCGATACCGACAGTGGCTTGGTGAGAACATCCGCAACCTGATCACACGTAGGAACCTCACCAACCATAACCGTGCCATCGACTACCTTTTTACGAACAAAAAACAGATCTAGCTCGACGTGTTTGAACTTAGAGTGTAACACAGGATTGGCTGCTACTGCAACCGTACTGGAACTATCACACCAAATATTAGGAATATCATCAGACATAACGTGGAGTTCTTTGAGTAACGACAGTAACCAAATAACATCACTAGTAGCCGCAGTAAGACTCCTGTACTCAGCTTCAGCTGTGGACAGGGAAACCACTTGCTGTTTCTTGGAACACCAAGATACGAGTGTGTGACCAAAATAGATACAATATACTGATGTGGACCACCAATCATCAAAATCCAACCCCCAATTAGCTGATGGGCAAAGAACAATCCCAAAATCAAGTGTGTTACATAAGTATCGCAAAATCCTTTTTAAGGCAACCATATGAACAGTAGTAGGATTATGCATGAACTGACATATTCGGTTTACCGCATACGCAATATCGGGTCTAGTAAGAACAACATACTATAAAGCACCAGCAAGACTCCTCTACTCAGTTGGATCCGGCAGACAATCTTCGTCATCTTTAGACATAGTAGACAAGCTAACCATTGGTGTATGAACACTCTTTGCATTAGACATTGAGCTTCGGTTAAGAATATCATGTATATACTTTTTCTAACAAAGATGAAGACACCCAGAGGAAGAACGAGTAACTTCAATCCCAAGAAAATAGTGAAGGTCACCTATATCCTTAAGCGAGAACTCATCATTTAACAACCAAACAAACCAGTCGATAGAGGTTGACAGGCTGCCAGTTATGATAATGTCATCTACATACACAAGAACATAAAGAGTGGAGTCAGACTTAACTTGGACAAACAAAGAGGCATCAGATTTCGAAACAACGAAGCCAATCGAGATAAGAAACTGCTTCAACTTCTCAAACTAGGCGCAATGAGCCTGACGAAAACAACAGAGAGCTTTTTTTAGACGACACACAAGAGGTTTGCCAGTGGAATCATACTGAACATGCCTCGGGGGTTGCTGGATGTACACTTCACTATTAAGATCACCATTCAAGAAAGCTTTTTTCACATCGACTTGACGAAGCGACCATCATTTGAAAACCGCAATAGACAAAATAACCCGGATAGTGGCAGGTTTTACCACCAGACTAAATGTTTCCTGGAAATCACACCCAGGAACCTGAGAACACCCTTTGTCAACTAACCAAGCCTTACGTCAACTAATAGTGCCATCAGGATTTTTCTTGACCTTAAAAAGCTATTTACACCCGATAATCTTGCGATTTGGCGGTAGCGGAACAAGTTCCCAATTAGAATTGCGAATAAGGGCATCATATTCAGCTTGAGCTGCAGCACGCCATTCTAAAGTAGAAAATGCTTCCTCAATTGAAGAAGGTTCCACAGCTTCAACGTTCGTGGCCTTAGGTTTGAAAATACCAGCTTTTGCCCGAGTCACCATGAGATGAGTATTGGCTCAAAGTAGAGAAGGGCCTGATCATCAGACATACACTCAGTACCTTCAAAAGACCTGGAACCAATATTATCACTGAGTAGAGGAAAATGATGTGGCTCACGATCAAGGGGCTAAGCCATGCCAGAAGACGAAATTGACGGACAATCACCTTGTTGAGAACCCAGTGGAGAAGATTGAGCAGGTGAAGCTTTCACAGTTTGAGCAGTACCAGTCCGAACTAGCGGAACGAATATTGAGACAGGTTGACTATGCACTGGCAGACATCCCCTAGAGACAGATCCAGAGGACAGAAACCTATTCTCATCAAACACAACATGTCGAGAGACCACAACCTTGCCAGACGGTAGAAGACACTGATACCCCTTGTGTTAAGCACTATAGCGCAAAAAGATAGACGGTTGAGAACGAAAATCCAACTTATGCGACATAAACGGATGTAAATAAGGGAAGCAACAACACCTGAATACCCTCAGATGATCATAGGTGGGTTCTGCCCATAAAGAGCCTTATATAGATTGTCCCTTCAGAATTGGAGTAAGAGTACGATTGATGAGGTGAACCGCATAGCAAAATGCATAACCCCAATATTCCATAGAGAGATTCGCTCGAGCCAAAAGAGTGATGCCCATGTCAACAACGTGACGATGTTTGCGCTCAACCACTTCATCTTGTTCAGAAGTATGCGGACAAGTCAATCGATGAACGATCCAGTAAGAAGCCAGTACAGATGCAAAGGTTCGATACTCTCCGCCCCAATCACTCTAAAACTATTTAGTATTCTTCCCAAACTGAGTTTTAAAAAGTCATTGAAACTGAACAAAGCATTGCACAGCCTGAGACTTTTGAAAAATGAGATAAATTCACGTAAAACGAGTACATACATTAATAAACGATATATAATACCAATTATTCCCACATGCAACAGACGCAGGTCTCTAGAGATCAGATTCAACCAAGTCAAAAGGATTACTATATTCAGTAGTAGAAAGTGGAAATGGCAATTTACGGGACTTTCTTTTTTGACATGCAGTACATATACCATCAAGACAAGTTTTATTCAAGACAATACCACACTTTTCTAAAACACTTCTAACAACATTAGCAGATGGATGACCGAGGCATTTATGCCACAAAGAAAAAATATTACATTCTTCAGAGTTCTTCTGGAGCACAGTGGAAGCTGCAACTGAAGGTGAAAGAGACCGAGTAGATAGGACTGGCAGAGAAAAATGATATAGCCCGTCACGAATATGGCCCTTCAGTAGTGTTTCCCGGGTCTTGATGTCCTTAATAACACAATATGTTGGGTGAAATTCAAAAAAGCATAGCATTATTATTAACAAACTACGACACAGACAACAGATTTTTCTGTATCCTCGGAACACACAAAATATCAGACAACCAAAGTAATTTAGAACATGTAGGTAAAACACCATTACCAATAGACAAGATCGGAGTAGGGGTCCCGTCACCCGTCAAGAGAGAAGACGTACCTAAATATGGGGTAGAGTCATGCAGTATCGACTCATCGCGACAGACATGATTGCTGGCACCCGAGTCTGGATACCACGATGTAGTACCAACAGGCATGGGTATATAAAATCAGTGCCACTACTATTTGACCTGAACTGAGCGGTATTAATGTGTGACCCGGAAGAATCAGAGTAATCAGATACATGCAAATTGCCTATCTGAGGAAGGTCAAACATGGGTTGGAACCGGTGTAGACATAGGCTCGCGATTTGGTTCTCTAAGGAATAGGGGGCAGACACATCATATATGTCATTGTTCAATAACCCAACACTGTAATCATGGCCGGATAGATAACCAAGTTGAACACAATTATTGGTTAGCCGAGCACCACTAAAATTTCCAGGTGGCCCATTAGGTGTACCACCCAAATTAGGCCTACTTGGCCCAATTGAAGCAAGCCTATGCAAATGAACATTTCTAATTGGATAATTTGGCCAACTATAAAATTCACCATTTATTCTAGCACGCCTATTTCTATTTGGATAAAAATAATGCGGCCCACTATACAAGTCACCATTTATTCTAGCAGCAACTCAATTTTGATAGTGTACATTTTGATTTTGACCGAATAGGTATGTGAACCTCATCCATTGAACAGAAGGCCACCCATCATCATCAACAAAATCTTCTTGTGGTACAGGAGCATTCGGGTCAAGAGTAAATCCCAACATCGGTTACTGATGAAAACCAGTTGAAACAGGTCGATTACCAGAACTTGGTGTCTGGGCCATTTTCGTCGACCCATCAAAGTCACGATTAAACCAAGAAAAGTATTTTTGAGCAAGATGCCCAAACCTATTACAAATCTGGCATTAAACACGTGACCGAAACCCTTTCTCACGGCCACTAGATGGAGAGCGACCATCACGGATGAAGCCCTTTGATGTCTGCGACGGAACTCCTTCCACGATCTGAACCGCTCGTAATTGACGATTTTCACACTCAAGCAAGGTATCGACCAGTTATTGAAATGACACCATTCTGATGAAAGAGACGCCGAGAAAACAACGGCATCAAAGTCAGACCGTAAGCCTGCGAGCATTACCTACGTATTTTCCTCTACCGGAATTCTAGTGTCAGAGGCTTCCAAAGGGGCACATAAGTTACTAATACGAGTAACATAATTCTTGATAGAGAGTGTACATTTCTTTAACGAGTAGAGCTCATGACGAATCCAGTACTGCTTAGCACCAGTGTCGGTCGCGAAGAGACTCGCCGCTGTAGTCCACATGTCGCAGGTCTTTCAAACATCCGTGAAGGAGGACAAATAGGAAGTGTTAATCGTGGATAATAGCCACGAGGTAAGTAATTGATCTTGTTGCGCGAACACCAGTGTGAATGGATTAGGAATGAAAGAACCGTCAGGTGATTGAACAAAACGCGATGGCGAAGGTAAAGTTCCATCTATAAATCCTATCAAGCCATAACCACTGAGTATTAAACGTACCTATTGCTGCCATTAGATGAAGGTGCCTTCATCAAGCTTCACAACTTCATGCCGGGGGAAGGAATTCACAACTTTTTCACCACTAAAGGCAGTGCAACTACCGCCAACAGGGGGAAATCAGCGGAGTTTGAAATATCCATAAGACCGAGGATCAACTGGCTCCTGATACCATGATAGAATTCAGATAATCTTGAGATTGATTTTAAGAAATAAAAGGCTAAACTATTTAGAAGAAATCACCTTTGTATTTGGACTTTCAAACTGTAGGCAATTGCCATGCTTATATCTAGCCTAGAATCCATGAACTTTTGAAACTTTAATACCTTTGTTATCTTAATTCTGCTATATATAAATTTATTGTTTTTAGGGTTCACTAAAGCTTCAATTCAACTCAAAGGGGGAGCAAGGGGATTTTTATCAAATATTTGGTTGACGTAAGATGGGATGCTAGAGTTAAGAGCTGATGGTTTCAGAGTGTTTGAAGGATTATAATTATTTTTTCACAGATTTTGGTAAAAGGGTAGAGTGTTTGGACTCAACTTTATATAGAGGGGATAGAATGTCCTACTTGGATATGATAGGTATAATCTGATAATACTTTGTAAAGTCAACAGTAGAGTTACAAAAAGTTTTATTAGACATAATAGGAAGAGTCTTTAAATGGAATTTGATGTGGTTTAGCAACAGTCCACATGACAAGCGTATAAGAGTCTCTAATTGGGTGAACCCTTCTATGAGTAAATCTCGCCTCAGCCTAAGTGGTGACCTAACAAAGTACAATGGTCGAGATGGTTATGTATGACAATTTCTCCCCTCCAATCAAAGGGAAGGTTATAAAGTGACACCCCTTAAGACAACGGTTTTAGGTGACACATCTCTTCTGAAGGCTAGTTAGGACCAATAAAGCTTGAAATAACAAAAGCGAAACTGAAAGGCAAACCTTAAAAAAAAAACAAAAAGATGAACATGGAAGGAGAGAGCCTGAAAAGGCGAAAGGCATAAGCAATTTTTTTTGCAAAGGATATACCATATCTATGTAATTTCTTACACTGGCTTTTGTTTAAAAAAGAATCATTTGAGATTGGTCACTAAAAAGTTGCTTGAAATGTATGTAGAATATATGTTACTATGGCTAATTAACATATTTGTTGTACTTAATTTTGATAAATATTTAATGAAATATTATTAACTTTGAACTATATATTACTTAATTTTTGTTTAGGTGGGAATCAAATTTGAAAAAATCGAAATTATTGAAAAAGTGAGTTGTGTAAAGACTTTTGGCATAAGAAAAATCAATGAATGTAGAAGATATTTTTATTTTTGGGTTTAATTATAAAAATAATACTTTTAAGATTTTCATTAGGATTGTTTTAATTTTTGGATTTTTCGTGAAAGTTAAATTTAGGGTTTTTCGTTCAGTAAAAGTTAATTGTAGGGTGGTTCCCGTAATTAATTTACATATGGAAGGATGGCGGTCTAAGATTGTTTCTTGGTCACTATAACTGACTTATCGATTGGAGGAGAAAATCTATTAGGAATGATCAGTTCAAAATCAGAGTCAAACTCATGCCTGAAGCTAGAGCATTGTCTCATCAATTTATTCAATCTTTATTTCATTATATTATTTTACTGAAATTTCATTCTTTTAATTATTTTTATTATTTTAATTTTAGTCAAATTTAATCTCTTTTATTTTTTATATAAGTTAACACATCGTGGATATAAAAGCTATCTCTTGCGCAATATCATTAAAACAAATGATAATTTTAGATATTGCAATACTTATGAGATCAACTCTACTCTTTATACTACTATTTGATGAATTTGACATCCATCACTCCTCGATTCTAAGTCCATCTATTATATTGTTCCACGTAAAGCTAAGGTGGAATTTTTGGAATTTCCACGTAAATCTTCCAATTTAACATTATCATTTTTACCGGTTACACTACTGAAAATATGTCTATCTATTTGGTATAATATATATATATATATATATATATATATTATTCTGCATTCTTGAGGTAAGACATTTTATGTCATAGCAAATTATATACTATTCCATTAAAATTGAAAGGGTAAAAAAAAAGTCATAAAATATATTAAAAGAAATATTCTTAACCATAATTTCTTCAAAATCAATATCTATTTAAATTATGTAAGTAGATCACATTAAGATTTTATTCTCAAAAATATGAAAATAAATAATCAAGATATATTGATAAAAAAAATCTGACAAATAAATCAAATTATAATAAGAGTTAACAGTATCTATTATTATTTAAATAAATTTAATAATTAGATTATTAAAATATTGATTTGTATAAAAATTAGAAGGTGTTGTAAAATTATTTCAATTTTACAATAATATAAATAAATGCTTCCTCTTATCAAATATAATATGATTTATAAAGGAAGCTTCCATGTGATTTCTGCCGGAGAACATGGCTGACCCACAACATGCATCTAAATTAGTCTTAAGGGCTTTTAAGTAAAGTAAAGTAAAAAAGAAAATCATTGGTCATTCAATTTTGAAGTAAAATAATAAGTGCAGTGCTAAACGGAACTACAAATGTAAGGATAAACGTTAACAAAAATGTTGAATTTTGTGTTTAAGAGTTAACTGTGATGTAATTATTAAGATAATGATTATATTTATAATTGTCAAGTATTTTATTCTTTAAATGGAATGTAATTATAATTTTAAATAAACAAAAATAAAAAGGCTTAAAAGTTTTCATGTGTAATTACATTTTAATTTAGTTAGACAATTTTCGAAAAGTCACGCAGTAATTAGATTTTGGTGTAATTGTTTATAATTATATAGCAATAACATGTTTAAGTAATTATTGTAATTAGTGAGTCCCACTGAATTAAGTGTAATTAAAGCACTCTAATTATACTTTCTAATTCTTAAGGAAAATGTGAGAATCGGGATAATTATGCATGAAATTACACCCAAAATTGATTTTTTTAAATATATTTTTTATACAAGTTTGAATTATAAATTTTTATATTATAATCACACGTATGTGTGTTTGAGATGGTTATGAATAAAGATTTATTACATTATAAATTTAAAAATTTTTATTATAAAAATAATTTTTTTGTATTTTATAAAGTTATAACTAAAATATATATTTCTTAAATGCTATTTTTTTTAAATTATGACCAAAATTTTATTATAAAAAATAATTTACATCTTATAAAAATATTATAATATATTTATTTATAAAAGTTACGACCAAGAAACATGTACATAATTTATTTATGTGTACATGTTATATATTATAAAAATAATATATTTATGCGTAAATTTTTTTTTAAATTATGATAAAAATTATATTATATATAAGAAGTCTTATGAAAGTTATTGAAGACTTTATAAATTTTTTATAAATGTTATATATTATAAAATCTATATTACTTTTTACTTAATTTACATATTATAAAAAGGGTTATGCCTTAACATAATTTAAGTTTATATAAGTTTATATGATTTATTTTGTTATAAGTTTTTATGATTAAAACTACACGTGAACCCAAATATTATATGGTAAATGTTAATTTTACAAATACAAAAGGTTTTCTTGCACGATATTGTAGGGTATGTGTAACAACTCGTTTTTCAATTGTGTCAAAAATGACATTTTCGAAACCTCATTTCTGATGAGCGAGTCTATAAATATTATTTAATATTTACAATGTTAATATAAAATTTAATTAAAGTTTGGTCCCTTAATTATTTCAATCGGATAATTAATTAAGGTGCAATGATTAAATTCTAAAAGTGGTAAAAGTTAATTGTTATGGATTTTTCATTAACAAAAGGACCAATTAAGAAATTGGACCATTATTAAATAGCCAAATGTGATAGATGACAACTAGCCTCCACCAATTTTGTTAATTATAGTTAAAGTTATTAATTATAATTAATTAAGCTAATTAAGATTAATTAATTATTAATATAACTATATAAAATAAAAATAAAAGAAACAAAAAGCCATTTTGTGTTTATATTTCCATTCTTATGAAACAAAAAAGGAAGAAGAAAGGGTTTGAAGCTTTTTAACTTTAGTCCTTTCATTGGTAAGTGACTCTAAGTCCTTTTTTTTGTTATTCTTATGTTTTTAAAATCTCAAGAGCTTGATTTAGTTAGCTCGGGTACTAATTTGTAAAATTGTTAAAGTTTTAAAAAGTTATCATTCTTTATTTCTTGAAGCTTTTGGTACTAAATTACTGGATTTAAAGCTTAAAAATTAATTAAAAAAAACTAATTTGTAAAGTTTAAAAGAGCTCTCATAAGCTCAATTAAGACTCAAATTTAATTGTCTATCATAATATCTAGGTTTTTATGACATGAATGAATATTTGAATGATTTATTTATGATATACTTGATCTGAAATTTTAAAAATGTTGCAAAAAGGTCGTTATTCGATTTCGGGTTGACTTTAAAGTATTAGTATACTCGTATAAGACCTGGGAAAGAATGTTCATGATATTCAATGTTGTATTGTTGTTGAATGTGAAGTGATGATTGTACTACGAATTTGTTAGTAGTTGCTCTAGTAACAACTGTAGCATCCCATAGCTCGGACCCAGCGATCAGGTTGGGCGAAGGGTGTTATAGTATGAGAACATTTGAGAGAATGAAGCTAGACACAAACACCAAAGATAACTTGTGAACTCTTTAATTTGAGACATTCAATGTTCAGAAATGTGGTTGAGAGGACATTTTTTGTTCTAAAAAAATATTTTTTATGTTAACAACAATAACTATTAGAAAAATCTAGTTTAGAAACTAATTTTCATTCACTGTGCAAATTTAAAATTTTGCAAGTCGAGTCGGTTTGTGTTATTTATAGTAATAAAGTGTTTTTTTTGAAAAATACTTGTGTTTTGTGCGAGACGGATCCGAAATGTTCTCGATTTTCAACCGAACAACTTTCTCTACTATCCTTGTATCCTAAATTGTGTCTAGTGTGGGCTCAAACAACAAAAACAAAACATAGAACCAAACACAATTTATTACTTTCAGTAAAGAAAATAATTCTCTTAATAGAAACCGGTAGAAATTGTTATTCTCAAAAAATAGAATTTGCTCTTATAAAATAAATTACACTCATTTCTAGCATAATAACATTATATGAAACTTTTGTATAAAAACTTGTATTAATAGCTCTACCAATATCATCTATTTATAGGGAGATAGGAGAATCATGGTTGAATAAGTATAACACATATAATATTCATTTAATAAAAAACACTCTTCTAGTCTAATTGAAAGAGGAGTGGGTGGCACATCCTAGTAAATATTACTAAGGTTGTCGCCCCCTCATATTCGTGACGGGTAGTACTGGGAATCTCATGTATTGGGTTCAGTTATATGTGCTTCATTGACTTTTGATCTCGTATTTTTATAATTTAATTCAAAATAAATATTATTTATTTGATTAATTTAATTAATCAAATTAACTAAATTAATTTTGTAATTAAATGATTTTCTTAACCGTAAATGAATCTATGATGAAATATATTTAATTTTCATATTCAATGGATTCATAACTAATTAATTTAATTTAATTTATGTAATTATAATTAATTAAATAATGATTCAAAAATTGTCAATTAATTCTCAAATTATATCTATATTTAGTGAGAGAACACATTCAATTGTGAATGTTACCCATTTCTCTAGTTTCATCATTTTCATTCATTTCTGTTCATTTGGTTCTACATGCAATTCATTTATGATTTTAAAGAACTAGCGAAGGGACCGATTATAAATATATAACTAGGGCTCAAATGATTTATTATTAAGTTCCAGTTTTTTTACTATTAATTATAAACTCATTTATTCGTAAAGTCATTCCTTCTTGAAAAGTCAATTATTATCAAATAATAATCAAGTCATTTATCACAAAAACAAACGACTTGTGGTCAAATTTATTTTTCATCTATCTTGTATGAGTAGATTTGGAATGATCCATACTTCAAAGAGTAAATGAAAGAAAGAGATATTAATAATTTTAGTGATACAAATTTAGATTTAGACGATAATCAAGGGCTGGCATTTGATGAAATGGAGTTTATGTTAAATATTAAAGAGGTAATAACCAAACAAATATGGAGCACTACAACAAATAGATAAAATTGCATATGATATTTATTTTTCTGGTTATGTTTATTAGTAATATTATCAATTAGTTTTTTGGACTAACATAATACATGTGATGATTTGATTTTAATTTTTGTTACTTATTTAAAATTTATTTTATCGTGCTAATAATTTTGTATAATAATTAATATTTTCAGTGTAATTACAAATTGTATTACTAAATATAACATGTAATATTATAACGTAATTACAATTTTTCAACCAAACATATCTAAAGAATTATACATCCATTCAACTGCTGTATAATGTCCAAACTTACCCTTAATGAATATTATCCTGGGCACAATTAGTATTTTAAAGTGACATGAAAAATGCATAAATAAAGTATTTTAAAATACTAAAGTTTGTTGTTTTCGCTCTCCAATTTAACACATGACAAGCGAACAATTATTTTTATCTTCAAAATTATTAACATTTAAAATTTTACCTCTATACTTTGAATCCTTGATTCACGGTCTAGGTTTTAGATGGAAATGTGTACTTTTTTTTTAAAATTTTTTTATGGTTAACTAGTTTGAATTAAATTAATTGATAAATTTATTATTTATTTATAATAATTGGATTTATTAAAATTTAAAAATAAATAAAAAATTTTATAATAGAGAAATAATTTGGTAGTGGATCTTATCTTTTCTGTGTTTTTGCTTAAGCACGTGAGAAATAACGGACATATCTCCCCCATCATTTCTTTGTTGGCCACACTCCATTAGCTGTTAGATGCTTTGTTTCTCAACTAAAAACATAGATTACTATTTACTAACCCCGCCCTTTCTCTTGTTTTTCTCGTTAGCTGTTGTCACGTGCCTTGCCCGTTTTCTCTTGTAGCCTCAGTATAATGCAATTAGATTAATTAAAACTTCCATTTGATTATTATTAGCTGCACCTGCACACAAGCAAAGCCGGCAATTTGTCCATGGAAGTAGTGGATTCTTATATGGGAACCATTATTGGCAAATTAAATAATTTGGAATCCCAAAAAGTAAAAAACTTTTAAGATTTTTCTAAAATAACTGAAAATGAATGAAGATTTTTTTAGCTACAAATTTAATAGAATAAATACGTAATTGTCATAAGAGAAAAATATCAAGGATTTTTTTACGATATTCGCACTTATAGAATGCCCAGATCACGTATTAAGCGGAGCCGGTAGCCGGTCTCTGCAAATTCTGTTCTTGACAACTGTATTTACTACTACTAATAATAAAGAAAATAGGAGATTCTAAATCTAACCTAGATCAGATGTAAATTAATAATAGTTAATTAATGTATAATACTGACTTTTCCTTTGGATGGCCAAGCCCAACATGTAATTTTCTTCATTATTTTTTTTTTGTTGACAAGGGTAAAACAGTAACTCTAGAGACAATTAGTACATTGTACATCCGACTACTTCTGTCTTTTTTTTAGCTCTTTTGTTTCTGTTAGATCAACTAAGAGTTGGACTTATGTTGGACAAATCTGTCACCACGCGCTTAGCGCGTCTACATTAGCGCCATATACGCTTCGCGCATGTCGAACAAAATCCTCTTTAATTTCATGAGTGGGTGTTGTTCTACCATCACTCACTAAACTTAACTCTCTCTCTCTCTCTCTCACTCTCTCTCTCTCATGGATTCTCTTTCTCTCTTTTGTACCGGGGCTCTTTTAGCCGGCGGTCTGTACTGGTTCGTTTGCGTTTTAGGCCCCGCAGAGCAGAAGGGCAAGCGAGCTGTCGATCTCTCCGGCGGTTCCATTTCCGCTGAAAAGGTTCGAGACAACTACAAGCAGTATTGGTCTTTCTTCCGCCGCCCAAAGGAGATCGAAACCGCCGAGAAAGTCCCGGACTTCGTCGACACTTTTTACAATCTAGTCACTGATATATACGAATGGGGGTGGGGTCAATCCTTCCATTTCTCTCCTTCCATCCCGGGGAAATCTCACCGTGACGCGACGCGTCTCCACGAAGAGATGGCCGTCGATCTCATTGATGTCAAACCCGGAGATCGAATCCTCGACGTCGGATGCGGGGTAGGCGGACCTATGCGTGCCATTGCGGCTCACTCGCAAGCCAAAGTCGTGGGCATCACGATCAACGATTACCAAGTGAACCGCGCCCGGATGCACAACAAGAAAGCCGGGCTAGATTCTCTTTGCGAAGTTGTTTGTGGGAACTTCCTGGAGATGCCGTTTCAAGACAACAGCTTCGACGGCGCCTACTCCATCGAAGCAACATGCCACGCGCCGAAACTGGAAGATGTCTACGCCGAGGTCTTCCGGGTACTGAAACCCGGATCTCTCTACGTGTCTTACGAGTGGGTCACAACTGAAAAGTACCGAGCAGATAACCCGGAGCACGTGGAGGTCATTCAAGGTATCGAAAGAGGCGATGCTTTGCCTGGCCTCAGGAGCTACTCCGATATTGCCGAGGCTGCAAAAAAGGTAGGATTTGAGGTTGTGAAGGAGAAGGATCTGGCCAAGCCACCGTCTCTCCCCTGGTGGACTAGGCTTAAGATGGGTAGAATCGCCTACTGGAGGAACCACATTCTCGTCATTGTGCTGGCTGCCATAGGCATAGCTCCTAAAGGAACCGTTGATGTTCACGATATGTTGTTCAAGACCGCTGATTATTTGACCAGAGGTGGGGATTCTGGAATTTTTTCCCCCATGCACATGATTCTCCTCAGAAAACCCAAGGAGGCTCCTTCAAAATCCTAGACAATTTCTGGAGGTAACACCATGTTGCAGCATTAATTGTGTTCCACCTCTTGTTACTTTACCCTTCCTAATATTTTTTTTCCTTAAATTTAATTTCCAAGGTTTCTTCTTTTTCCCCCCTCTTTAATCAATCATCATGTACCTCCTTTTTAGTTTGATTTAAGTTCAAAGTTGTTGATTTTGGGTTTTAATTTTTGTATTGTTGGTGATAAACTGATAAAAGGAAAGGAACGAAATTTTTTGTTCTTTTTTTTTTTCAATTGAGAGTGAAGAATCTTTGTTGAATTCGAGTGATAGTGTGTGATGGTGAGGTGTTCAAAACAGCATTTCCAAGCTGTCTACGATGGTGAAACGACATAGAAAACAAAAGAATCTTTTTGTTTTGGTTTGCCTTTTTAGATCTGAATTCGGACATTATAATCACTTACCTAATAAAGTCACTAAATTGGGAAAAAAAAAGGTAATTTTTTGTTTAATTCGTTAGAATAGAGATTAGAGTTTAGACGAAGGGAAAGAAAGGAAGTGATTTTGAAAAGTGAAAGAAAGGTGTGAAGGGCACATGGAAGGGTTAGGAAGTGTTGCAAAATAGGTTAGGTGGCATTGGCAAAATCTTGTAAGGCATAGATCTTCCCGCCTCAAAACTGGACTGGCTTGTGTTTTGTCAAATTTTGATGGTGCTTGATTGGCTACATACATATGACATAAGAGGACACATGGGGGGCCACAATTATATTGGATCTTTCAACATTTTCTCACCTTGCGTCGTATTCTCAATTTTAATATTACTACACTTTTGAGTATTTGAATTTAGCTTAGAGTGGTTAAATTTTTCTAATAAAAATGGATCTCGATCTCCAGTATTATTATTATATTTGTTTTTTGTGGTGATTCTTAAAGTGATTTCCAATATTTTATATAATTTCATATTTGTTGGTTATTCCACCTCTAATATTTAAATATAATTTAATTTAAATTAGTATAAAATTTTTATGATAAACACGATGTAATTTAGCAGAGAAAATATTTTTGGTCAATAAAATTTTTAGATCATTTAAAGAAGGTTAGTAAAATAACATACAATTATATTTTAAAAGTAATATATATCCTAAAATTAAAATATAATTATTGTATAAAAAAAACTTTCCTTGAAAAAGCTTTTAAAAATTAAATTATTTATATTGTATTTGGAAAATCATAAGATAATTAAATTCGAGTGTATTTATTTCCATCATTACTCTCACCATTTCCTAATCATTAGTGAGTATACTTTTAATTATATTCAATTTAGCGAAAGTCACTAAGGGTCAATTTAGCATTGCTTTTCAAAAATTATTTTAAGATAAAAAAAACACTTCTAAAATAAAAATATTACTAAACAAAATATTTTTAAGGAAAAAAATGCTTTGCATTTAGCAAAAAAAACAAAAGCAAAAAAATTTAATTTTTACTAAAAAAAACTTTTCGACCCAAAAATATTTGTGAAAAATAATACTAAATTATTTAACAAACATAACCACACTTCAATGGTACCCACATATTTAATTTTTTACCCCACGCCTTCTAGAAATTGAAAATGATAGTTGAGTTGAAGATATTAGAATTTTGGCAGCAATATGAAGATGTGCTAAAAACCTCATTCATAAAAGAATTGGGGCCACTGGGTGCGCATTACCAACGGCTACAATTATTATACCCTCTTTTTCTGTGTGTTAATATTGATCAAAAAAGTGTGGAAAGATGGGAGTTGAGTTATTAATTGTGGATGGGGTTCCATGCCCCTTTAAAGTAATAGCTCTTATGGATTACGAAATAACTTAATAAACTGATTCCATTTCAATTTTAATTAATATCTAATGTGATTATCGTACATATAAAAGAAAAGTACTTTGTGACTTCAGGCCTGCTTGACTGTATTTCAGCCCCTTTGGGTCAACAAAGCCCGATTCCACAACTGCATTGTGCCTCAACATTTACCCTGGCCCAACAAGGAAAAATGTTTTACTTATATCATGTAGATTACTGATTACATGAAATATGTACAATATTAAAATATAAAAATATTTTACAATCATGAGTAAAATTAAATTTAAACACGTCAATACATTATATTAGGAATACTAAATGCATGACAATTATTTATCACAAATGTATAATTAATATTGAGTTAGTGTCGAGTTAACTAAAATAAAAATACTAAAGTATCCTCGAATAATATAACTTATTGTAAATATGAAAAAATATTTTTGTAATTTCTCTAACCAAGTTGGTGCTCGAATGACTCGTAACACCAACTCAATCAGAGTCTTAAATAATAGTATAGATATATATATAACTAATGAAAATAATGAATTGTGAATATTAAAATTAAAGCATATGAAAAATATAAAAATGTAGCTTTGGTTCAGTGATAAATTTAGTATTTGATTAATCTACTATTTGGTGTGAGTTTAATGCTCACTATATGAGCTTTTTCATTATTAACCCAAATAAATTGATTATTTACTAAAATGACCCAAATGCAAAATCTTGTATGAAAATGGCATGTTTTCTACAATGCATGTTTCCATCATCCCCTAATGATTGACTTTGGTGCCGCATCGGTATGTATTTTTTCAAATATACTTAAAAAATTTGGATATTCTGTGATTAAAAAACAAAAATATTTTAATAGGTGTGGCATTCTCATTGCCAGCACCTGTTCAAATTTTTAAAATTTTCTTATTTCTTTCTTTTTTTGGTGTCTAAATTCACATTACCAACACCGTTTCAAATTTTTTAAAAAAAATGATTTATTGCTTTTTTGATGTCCGCATTCTCTTTGCCAACACTAGTGTTGTTTTTAATTTTTTTTTACTAGTGTGCTCTAGTTGCCGGGACCGGTGAAAAGAAAAGAGGAAGCTAAAGAATTGAAGACAAAGTCTTTTAATTAAATTGCGGTGCATCAATTAAATTGTATAGGTAATTACAATAAAATGACAATATTAAGTATGGTGCATCAATAAAATTGCATGAGTAATTACAATAAAAATTAATTAATGAAAAATCTTTTAATAAATGTAAAATTGTGACGCATCAATTAAATTGCATGGGTAATTGCAATAAAATGATAATAGAAATTGATCATTTTTAAAAATTAACAGTAATTATGGTGCATTAATTAAATTGCACGGTAATTACAATAAAAATTAATTAACAATTTTTTTTAATTAATACAAATTTGTGGCGGAAAATCATATACGTTTATTTAATTAATGCAATAATGCATTAATGTACTATTTTTTTAAACTCTTCAATTCCTTATATTGAAGCAAAATTTTGTCGGTTTATTTAATTAATGTAAAATCTTTTAATTACATTAAATAATTCGGAAAGGCGATTGAAAAGTTTAAAAAGTTCAAATTGCATGAAAACCAATAATTCTTTTTTTTTAATGTTTAAATGGTTTATTGCATGGAAATCATGTACAACTTTTTGCCATTTAAATGATTTTTTTATATTAAAAATCATATACAGCTTTTTATTGCACAAATTAATGCTTTTTTAACATTTAAATGGTTTAATTGCATGAAAACTTTTTAAACTTTCAATGATTTTTTTTTGAACGTTTAAATGGTTTAATTGCATTAATTAATGGAATTTATTTATAATAAAAGTTTCATTTCAAACTTTTCAATTCCTTTAAACTTTTAATTTTCATATAAAACTTTTTTTAAAAAAATAAAGTACATTGAAACCATAAAATTGAAAGTAAAATTTATCAACTCAATTTTCTTTTCTTTTCGGGAAAAATATTTTACTCTCTCTTTTTGTTTCTGATTTGTCCTTTTACTACACCAAAATAGGCTTTTAGCGGCGCTTTTTTAGGCCTTTAGCGGCGCTTTTTAGCGCCACTAAAAGTATTTGAAAGCGCCGCAAAAAATGCCGCTATTGAACACGTCGCTAACTTTTGCGGCGCTTCTCCCACAAACGCCGCTAAAGACCATGTTCTTTAGCGGCGCTTTTCCCACAATCGCCGCTAAAGACCATGTTCTTTAGCGGCGCTTTCCCACAAATGCCGCTAAAGACCATGATCTTTAGCGACGCTTTTTATCTCAAACGCCGCTATAGAACAAACCTTTAGCGACGCTTCTCGCAAAAACGCCGCTAAAAACATATCATGCAAAAAAAATATTTTAATTAAATAATATTTATTTTTATGATAAATATTATATTATGTTTTATTTTTTTAATTTGAACTTTAAATATACTTTTAAGGATAAATAAAAAATTTATTTAAATTAAATTTTCTATGAAAATGATAAAAGAAGGCAAATAAAGAAAGTTTAAATAATAATAAAAATTAATAAAAGTGAGAAAATATAAATAATTAATAAAAATTAAAAATTGTAAACCTCGAAATTTTAGTAAAATCAACACCAATGCAATTCAAGCCATTGTTGAGTCTAATACAAGTGAAGAAACTAAGATCCTAAGAAGAGAATCCTATTTTACTAACAGCAGTAAAATATCCATACTTTGTCCAATATTTATATCAAAAAATCAGATCGGAAGAAGCAATCTCTTTGCACACCACTTCAATTCCTAGTAAGGCCTTCGAAAGTAGTTGATGAAAGCCGGCATACACATCCGATCAATCAGCTTTTAGTTTCAGAATTTCCTTGGCGGTCCTTAAATGAAAATAGGGAACATTCACAGATTCCTCACCAGTCCACCACCTATCGAAATCAACCACAAGTCGTGCGGTCCCTAAATTTTCTGGCAGTATGGGAAAGAAGGGAAGTTGGTTTTCTGCAATTAAAAAAATTTTCTTTGCTGCTCATAGCAATTTGGTGTGACTTTGTTTTATCGCTAAATTTGCTGCTCATAGCAATTCGATTCATACTTTAAACTTTACTATGTATATTTGTAAGGTTGATAATCACATTCATTCATACTTTGCTGCTCATAGCAAGCACCTGCTACAAGACACTTTAATGAGGAATAAATCAAGGAAAATATAACAAAGGTATCCACTTACGATTCTTCTAAATCAATAACTTTAATAGCAACTTACTTGTTCAGTTCCTTGTCAAACCTGAAAATCAGGAAAGGCATCAGCTATCCATCTCATTTTCATTAATCATGATTCACGATTTAAAAAGCCAAAGCATATGCAACATGAATACAGGTAAGAAATGGGCATATAGATGTGTTGCAGTACAATTAGAAGTAATATTGCTGAGTACAAGGGCTAAATAAATCATTGAACATTCCAATTGGCCAAGTAGATTTTACACCAAAGGAAGGTAAACCATTGCAATCACAATTCACAAGTAAAACATAGACAACAATAAAAAAAATTCCAATTTTTGCTATTAAAATTCCAGACAATTTCTTTACATGATAAACAAGAATGCTAAATCAAAACATAGCATCTATGATAAGTTAAAATGTTAAAAGAATTATTAACACTAGAACAAATAGATATTCAGATGAATCACGTGTTACGAGACCCGATTCCTCACAAAGTTAACATAAGTTTTATCACTTAAAAACGTAGTAAAAAAAACCACCAAGAGAAGCACACACTTGTTGCAGTTCAGCATGTTTCATTAGAAGCATTAAATCCCCATACGAATGAGATGTTTGTACAACATTGAGAGCACTTGCCATAGCTTGACCAGTCTGCCGACAAACATACAACTTAATCAATAATCTAGAAAACCCGACACTACATATTTTAAATCATCTAATAAAATTATTAATTTTTCAGTATTATTAAAGTAGAAACCATTTTAAATGCAGAAGTAAACGGTTTCAACTATAATTCAGACAGAAATTCAAATTTTCAGAGAACACATGAGAAAACAAAAGGACAAAAGAAAAAAATAAAAGAGTCAAAATTCCCAAGAACGAAACTTAAAATCTTCTCTTGACTACCCTTAAATTCCATTCTTTTATTATTAAAGTTGAATACCCAGTATGAAAAAAAAGAAAATGACAAGCAATAATTTGAGGAATATTTATTTTTCATCAGTAAAATTGAACACCCAAAAAAACCAGATTTGTTAATAAACCAAACACACATAAAGAAACAGAACACAGCACAGTTCTGGAAATCTAAGAAGTAAGGGAGAATCAACTTTCCTTTAAAAAGAAAACCAACCTTTCCAGCTTAAAACAATACTATTTGTTTTGTCCGTCGGAGGTAATTGATGACATTCTGCAAACCAGAATCACCATGTGAATCTGGAATAGAACTTTCAGCAAGTGCAGAACCACGGTCTTTCTCAGCAAACTGAATATGTATAGCTTCAATCCGGCTGTGTAATATCTTGTTCTGAAGAACATATGACAAAAGATCATATTAATAATCATAGAAAACTGCATTTTTCTACTCTTGCATTAAAATAAAACTACAAAATATATTCTGGTTTGCAAACAAATCAAGACTGCAAAAATAAAATAAAATAAAACATACCCACTATCACCTAGAACAATTACAGAAAATGTAGAAATATAACTTAGATAAAAACCAACCATACTCTCGAGCAGGATAATTTGCAGAAGAGATTTCAACAGTTCGTTTTAGATTGTCTGAATGGCATATAGCTATAGGCTTGCATTTAATTTGTTTTTTTTTCTAGTTTTCCACGAAAAAAATGATGGGTTATTTCCAAATTTTTTTCTTTCACTGAAAATAATCTCAAAAAAATATATACTGAAAGCAATAGAAATAAAAAAGAACACCTATTGAACAGGAGGAAGTGCGGCTCTTCTTAGTTTTTCTCTTGACATTTTCCCTTGATATCCTCTTTCACTTCTTGTTCTTCAATGGAAAGAAAGTACTGATTTTTCTTCTTCTTATTCAGAAGGATCTGATTTCTTTTTCCTTCTACTGATTTCTTATTCAATGGGAAGTTTCAGTCTTCTCTTTCACCTCCTCTTCCTCCGGTTTCTTGCCATCTAGGGTTTCCGTCGCCATAGAAATCACCAGTAAAATTAAAAGGAAACTATACATTCCCTTGAAAGCCTAAAATTAAAAGAAACCTTAACAGATTGAGAGAAAAGGAGTAGCGATGGTGAGTGAATTCAGTGCAGTGAAATGAAAAGGAAAAAGAAGGGTGATTGGCGTAGGTGTATTGACTTGGTGTTGCTGGAAATGGGAAAGTTGGGGGCAAATTTTGAGATAAAAAGGTAAAAAGAATTAAGTACAATCTTTTATTTGGGGGGCGCACGGAGATGAGAAGAAGAGGAGTAATGAGTGGGTAACCAAAATAATTTTTTCGGAATTGAGCGGGATTTTAATTAGTTTTTGCGGCGTTTTTATGAAAAACGCCGCTATTTTTTATCTTTTGTACCATTCGACAAAAATAATCTGTGGAATATTTTTTGTGGCGTTTTTAAAAAAAACGCCACTATTGCTAATCTGTTTCATTTTGAATAAAACGACGTCATTTTGTTCTGTTAAAATTTTTTTATTTTATCAGCTAAAAATTATTAGTTAAGTAATTTTATAAAACATTTATTATTATTATTTATAAATTGATTTTTTATAAAATAAAAAAACTAAGTACTCTCAAAATAAATATTTTATATTTTAATAAGAAAACAAATAATAAAATAACTGTAATTAATTATTAAGTTAGAATTATCCAATGTAAGCAATCACTCTCTCAAATATCAAATTTCTATTAAAGATTGAAACGTTAATCATGATTTTAAATTATTATTTTCCAATCTAATCTCCATTTTATTAGATATATTTTTTCTAACTAAAATATAATTACTATTATTTTGCTTTTATTTATTTATCAATATAATTACTATTAATACTAACTAAAATATAATTACTATTATTTTACTTTTATTTATTTTTTAAATCTAATATTTAAATATATAAATTAAAAAACACCAATTAATCCTAAACCCTAAATCGTAAAATAGAAACTCTAAACCCCTAACCCCTATCTCCTAAACCCTAAATCATAAAACAAAAACTCTAAACCCCTAACCCCTATTTTACAATTATATAAGAACTTAATTGATATATAAATTAAAAAATACTAATTAATCTAAACCTTAACCCAACCCCGAATATCTAAACCCTAAATCACTAACTCTTAACCTCTAACATCTAACCCCTAACCCCTAACTACTAACCCCTAAACCTTATTTAATGCTAAAATCAACTTTCCAGTTTTGTTATGCTAAATTTTTTTTATAAATTAATTTTTTATAAAATAAAAAAACCAAGTACTTTCAAAATAAATATTGTATATTTTAATAAGAAAACAAATAATAAAATGGTTGTAATTAATTATTAAGTTAGAATTATCCAAATTAAATAATTAACTATATATCCATATCATTTTTATTTTTGTATTTTTTTCTTATAATTTGGTCCTCTCCAAAATAAATAATTATACTTAAATATCCATATCAATCTATTACTTTTTTAACTTATTTATTAATTCTATTTAAACTAATATTTAAATATATCAAATGGTTTAGATTAATTTTTTTTAAATATAAAAGCATTAATTAATTGTATAAAATTTATCATTTAACAAATTTCAAGTAAACCTTAACCTTAAACCCTAAATTAACCATTCAATACATATAAAGTCTATCTATTATATATCTCTTAAATAATTTAAACTATATACTCATAATTTCAATATATTTGATTTATTATTATCTCTTTACAATTATATAAGAACATATTTAAAATATAAATTAAAAAATAAATAATCTAAACTCAAAACCTTAACCTGACCCCGAATTCCTAAACCTTAAATCTCTAACTCTTAAACCATAACATCTAATCCCTAAACCCCTGACCCCTAAACCTTAAATCCCAACCCTTAAACCATAAACGCTAATCCATAATCCCTAAATCCATACTCCCTAAACATTAAAATATAAACTCCTAAATCGGCCTTAAATCTTAAATTAATCATATACCCTAAACTAAAAACCCTAAACAAATTTATTATTATCTCTTTTACAATTATATAAGAACATATTTAAAATATAAATTAAAAAAATAATTAATCTAAACCCAAAACTCTAACCAGACCCCCAAATCCCTAACTTTTAACCCCTAACACGTCTAACCCCTAAAGCCTTAACCCTCTAACCCCTAAACCTTAAATCCCAACCCTTAAACCATAATCTCTAAACCCATACTCCCTAAACTAAAAGCCCTAAACTATAGTGATAATTAATTCAATATTTTAAAATTAATACTATTTCTTTTACGATTATATAAGAAAATTTTAATATATAAACTAAAAAACAATTAGTAATCATGTACCCAAAAAACTTTAAAATTATTTTAAATAATAGTATTTTAATTTTTCCATGTGTTTATTTCAAATTATTTCTATCTGTCATTATTTTTCTGAAGATTTTAAATATTCAATTAGAAATAAATTGAATTTCATTTAATATAAATAAACCAATTAAGATAAAATGCTTTTAGCGGCGCTTCTTAAAAACGCCCCTAAAGACCAAAGCTTTAGCGGCGCTTCTTAAAAAACGCCGCTAAAGACCAGAGATTTAGCGGCGCTTCTTCAAAAACGCCGCTAAAGACCAGAGCATTAGTGGCGCTTCATCAAAAACGCCGCTAAAGACTAGAGCATTAGCGGCGCTTCTTAAAAAACGCCGCTAAATCCCTAAAAACTCACGAAAACGACGACGTTAGGTTTAGGTTTTTGCGGCGCTTTTTGTAAAACGCCGCTAATGCTCATTTTTAGTGGCGTTTTTAGAAAAGCGCCGCTAATACTCCATCTTTAGCGGCGTTTTTTATATAGCGCCGCTAATGATTGATTTTTAGCGGCATTTTTTATTCAAACGCCACTAAAAACGCCGCTAAAAGTCTGTTTTGGTGTAGTGTTTCTTTTGATCATGCTGGGTTCTTATTTATTTTACAATTAATTAATTTTGTTACTGTTATCATTAATTATTATATTTCTCATGTATATATTGTTGCTGCTCATGCATTTGCCTTGCCTTCTTCTCTTCCTCTCTTCTTTTCATTTTTCCTTATCTTACTCTTTTCCTCTCTTCTTTTCATCGGTCTCGGCAAAACTTTTTTTTCTAAAATCACACTGGTGCTGTCAAAGAGAATGTTGGCACAAAATAAAAAATAAAAAACCAATTTTTTTAAAAAATTTGAAATGGTGCTGATAACATGAACATCAGCACAAAAAAAAATCATTTTTTTAATTTTAACCAGTGTCGACAACGAGAATGTCGGCACTATTAAAATATTATTTTTAATCTCAAAATACCTGTATTTTTAAGTGTATTTGAAAAAAACTACATATCAATGTCGACAGACACATTGTGCACACAAAAAATTTATTTTTTATAGACCAAACAATCATCAGCGGATGATGGAGGGTGGTGCCAGCGATAAAATAGGTCATTTTCATACAAGATTTTGTACATGGGTCATTTTCATAAATAATCAAATTATTTGGGTCAGTTATGAAAAAAAGCCCACTATATGCTTATCTTTATTGGGTTTTATTAAAAATAAAAATGATAAAGTAAAATAAAATAATATAACTTATTTTAATTACGGACAGATGTTTTCATAATTTCCTTAATCGAGTTGGTGTCCTATTGACTCGTGACACTAACTTAGTCAGAGAATTAAATATTAATAGTATAAAAACTAAAAAATTCCAATGTTTATTTTATAAATTCTAAATAAGTTTATGTATTTTCTTTTCAAATAGAATAAGTGAATAATTTCCAAACATATACAATATTTTTTCTAATAAATTTTAAAGAAGATTATGTATTTTTGAGTCAAAATTTTCGTGTGAATTTATTTTTCGTGCTTTAATTAGATCAAATTTAGATTTTTTTTATTTTTTTAAAATTTAAAATTTCAGTCTTGATCCAAATGGTAGCAATTAAATTCATTCGGTTAAAAATTTCCATTAGTCATGTATTATGTGTAAAATTATAAAATTAATCTATGTTCTCAAATCGGATCACTCTCAGTCCCTATAATCTTTGAAATTTAAAATTTAAATATTGACACAAATTACAATTATTAAATCCCTTAATTGACTTTTTGTAAGTAATACGTAAAAATAAGATGTTATTATGATATTATACATGTGATAATATATTTGTTGCATAAAATTTTAAAAATAACATAATTTAATTAATTTAACCATTATCATTTGGTTATGCTTGAAATTTCAAAATTCAAAAAGTATAAAAATTAGAAGCAACTAAATTAAAGTACAAAAACTAAATTCACAATTTACACAATACACGAACTAATAGTAGAATTGAACATATTCTTTTCAAATAAAATTAGTGGATAGAATTTAACATATTCTTTTCAAATAAAATTAGTGGATATTTTCTAAATATATAGTGTATATACATATTTTTTCTAATAACTTAGGTGTACTTAACCCTAAACTAAACTAAAAGATTTTCACTTTTAATATATGGTATATTTTTTTACTTAATTCACGATTTAACCCTTAAAATATGTTTTTTTAAAATATATATATATTTTTGTCTCAATTTAGTATTTAAAGCGTAACAGCTTGTTTTTCAGTGGTACCGGAGACGGCGATTTTAAAATCTCGTTTATCAATGATTAAGTTCGTAAATATTATTACTTAATAATTATGAGTTTATTATAGTAATATATGAAATTGTGGTCTAGTAATTTTGGTGATCGAACAGTTAATTGAGATATAAGGACTAGATCGTAAAAAAGATAAAAGTATCACTAATAATTTTTATTTACTAGAGGGTATAAATAGTAAATAATTAAGGGTTCAAAGTGACAATTAGCCACTTTTGAAAGATGGTGGACGGCTAGTGGATTAGGAAGCCTATGTTTCATTATAATTTTATAATGAATAATACTAAAAAAGAAGTAATCAAAATAAAAGTAACAGAAACAAGGTGGAAGGAAAGAGAAATTTCATCATCCCTTCTTCTCCACCACCGTTTCTCCATTGCTAAACAAAAGGAAGTTCGGCCAAGCTTAGTACCCTCACCCATTTTTCGTAAATTTTATATTTTTGAGATCATTGTAGTTCGATTTAGTTAAACGGTATTTTATTTTTTGAAACTATTAAAGTTTTAAAATATGGTCATTAATGAATTTTGAAGTTTTTGGTACTAATATGTTAGCTTATAAGCTTAGAAATGAAAACGGGACTAAATTGTAAAATTAAATGTTAGTTTTTGAGTATAGGGATTAAAATGAAAATATTGTAAAAATGTCATGAGATTTTGATAGAAATTGATATTATAGGATTGTAGAAGGGTATAATTGAAATCAAATTGAAAAGCGAAGTTCAATTTTGAAAGTTATATTTGTTTTGATTTTAGAGATTAAATTGAATAAAATGTAAAATTTTATGGGCTTTTTAAAAATGAAATAAAATAGATCCATGCATATCATATTATGTTATTAAATTGATGGAATTGATAAATTGAATTAAAATTATTATATAGATCAAGAATTAAATCAACCGGAAGATAAACATAAAAAAGAAAATATTGCGGAGTAGTCCCTAGAGTTGTATTTGTTGTTTTTTTGTTTAGGTTAGTTCGTATGAGATTTATTTTGTTAATATATGGTTGTTATTGTGTTAATTTTTTACTTATGAGTTGAGTGTTGTAAAAGGATAATTGTTCGTATTTGTAGCGACCTAAAAATTGGGCATGGGCGCTAGTCGAAGTAATTATTGAAAATTTGAAAACTGAATCTCGATTTTATTTGAAAAAGGAGTCGCCACCGATCTTTTTTTTTCTAGGTGTGATCGGACACCTAATAAATTCTCTTTTAGAAGAAAATTTTATTTTTAAATTTTCTAAAAAAGAGGTAATTTTAGGTCTACGTAAGAATCCAGAGAAAATTCGAGTTCGGGAGTCGGTTACGCGCGAGGAAGGTATTAGCACCCTCGCGACGCCCAAAATTGGTATCTTGTTAAACGCGTGTTATCTTAATTTTTAAAAATACGAGTTCAATTTAATATTTAATCGTGATCCGATTGAAACACGAGAATTTCTTGTTTTGAAAACACGAGAATTTTAAGACATAATATTTTTTTTAAAACCAAAATTTATGAAACACGAGATTTTTTTTTTTGAAAACACGAAAATTTTCAAAACACCGAAATTTTTGAAAACAAGAGGATTTTTGAAATACGAAAAATTTTGAAAACACGAAAATTTTTGAAACACGGAAATTTTTGAAAACGAAAATTTTTGAAACACAAAAATTTTTAGAAGACACTAAAAATTTTGGAAAATGGATTTTTTTTTGAAAACACTGGATTTTTTTACACAAAATTTTTGATTTTTTATTAAACACGTATCGTATTTAACACGAATCGGTGATATTCACTCAACATAGCAATAAAATCAACGAATTAGTGTCAAATCGATTCATTGTCTTATTTTAAAAACACGAATATATATTTTTGAAACACGAGAAAAATTTTTGAAGGCACGAAAAATTTTGAAAAATAGAAATTTTTTTTTGTAAATATGTGACTTTTTTTAAATATTTTTTATTTTAAAAAGGGCGTATCGATTTTAACGTGAACCGGTGATATTCACCCAACGTAGCGATGAAATCAACGATTTTATGTTAAATCGATTCGTTGCCTTATTTATTAAAATTATCTAAAATAAAATAAAATTAAAATTGAATTAAAAATATAAATACCAAAATATAAAAATATAAAGATGCATAAAATGTTAATAATATTATAAGGAAACAACATAAAAATACGATGGTTAAATTTAAAATAAAATAAACGAAATTACCGAAAAACTCCCGAAACACGAGCTTCGTCGAACGGGTTACACGAATTGAAACTCTTTTTTTCTTTTTTCTTCTTTTTTCCTTTTTCCTTTTTTCTCTTTTCTTTTCTTCTTTCTTTTTTTCTTTCTTCTTTCTCTCTTTTTTCCTGGCCTGCTTCAGATTGGGCTGGGACTGCTGGGCTTGCTGGGATTGGGCCGCGCGGGCTGCTGATGCTGGTGGGCTGCTGTGGCCTGCTTCTTTTTTCTGGGCTGTTTTTTCTTTTTTTTTGGGCCTTTTCTTTTTGGGCTGCTTTTTTTGCTTTGTTTTTTTTGGGCTGATTTGTTTTTTTTTGTGTTGTTTTTTTAATTAATTTTTTGGGTTTGGGTTTGGGTTGCTGCTGGGTCTTCTTGGGTCACGGGTCGGGTCGGGTCGGTTTGACCCGATTGTTAAATTTTTTTCTTTTTTTTCTTTCTTCTTCTTTCTTCTTCTTCTTCTTCTTCTCCTCCTACACGAACCCTAGCCGCCACCACCGCTTGCGCCGCCGCTACCTCCTCCGACGCCGGTACTCTTTCTTTTCTTCTCCTCTTTCTCTTTTCTTCTCTTTTCTTCTTTTTTCCTTCGAAAAAATCTCTCTTTTTGCAAGTTTTTTGATTTTTTTCGTGGGTGTGGGGGTTTGATTTTGGGGTTTTAAACCCATTTTATAGTTGATATTTGCTTCCTTTTTGCAGGTGGTAGGTGAAGAAGGAGCAGCCACCCATGTTTGTGGCCTGAAAATCTGGGAAGTGGGTGCCCCAAATCACGTAACCTGTTTGAAGGACAAAATCACAAATGCAGCAAAACTTCTGGGGCTAAATGTAATTTTTAGAAAATTTAGGATTAAAATAAAATTTAATGAAAGTTTAGGGGTTTAAGTGAAATTTAAAGAAAGTTTAAGGGTCAAAATGAAATTTAGGAAAAGTTTAGGGGTTAAAATGCAATTTTTATTTTTAAATTTTTTTTTTGAAATTTTGAAAATTAAACACAAATTCTAGTCGGACAAAAATTTAGTGCTTACAACTGCCCCTCTTTGCTCATCATTGTGAAACAAGGATAGTGCAAAGACTTAAAAGCACTAAATTTTGTTCAATTGTCCAATTTTTATTCTTTACTCGGCATGTGATCCTGAGCTCAACTCATTTCTCGCAATATGAATTGACTAAAACTAGACATTAAAAATAGAAATTGAAAATAGCTCAGCACGTGAGCCAAGGCTCAACTCACTTCTCGCAATATGAGTTGATTTTTGAAAACAGAATTTGCAAAAGGATCAACTCACCTCTCGCAATATGAGTTGATTTTTTGAAAAATAGAAAAAGGCTCAACTCACCTCTCGCAATATGAGATGGTTTTTGAAAAATAGAAATTAAAAGGCTCAACTCACCTCTCGCAATATGAGTTGATTTTGAAAAACAGAAATTGAAAAGTAGAAATTGAAAATACCTCAGCGTGCCCTGAGGCTCAACTCACCTCTTGCAATATGAGTTGATTTTTTTTGAAACACAGAAATTAAAAAAAACAGAAATTAAAAATAAAATTTGAAAAGACCTCAGCGTGTGGCCTGAGACTCAACTCACCTCTTGCAATATGAGTTGATTTGAAAAGTAGAATTAGTGAAGCAGAAATTGAAAATACCTCAGCGTGCCTTGAGGCTCAACTCACCTCTCGCAATATAAGTTGATTTTGAAAAGCATAGATTGAAAAAAACATAAATTGAAAATACCTCAGCATGTGAGCCGAGGCTCAACTCACCTCTTGCAATATGAGTTGATTTTGAAAAACAAAAATTAAAAGGCTTAACTCACCTCTCGCAATATGAGTCAATTTAAAACATAAACTAAAAATACCTCGGCGTGCCCCGAGGCTCAACTCGATTGATTTTTTTTTATTTTCTTTGAGCTCAACTCATTTCTCGCAATATGAGTTGATTTTGAAAAACAAAAATTAAAAGGCTTAACTCACCTCTCGCAATATGAGTCAATTTAAAACATAAACTAAAAATACCTCGGCGTGCCCCGAGGCTCAACTCACTTCTCGCAATATGAGTTGATTTTTTTAAAAAATTTAAAAATACCTCAACGTGTCTTGAGGCTCAACTCATTTCTCGCAATATGAGTTGATTTTGAAAAACAAAAATTAAAAGGCTTAACTCACCTCTCGCAATATGAGTCAATTTAAAACATAAACTAAAAATACCTCGGCGTGCCCCGAGGCTCAACTCACTTCTCGCAATATGAGTTGATTTTTTTAAAAATTTAAAAATACCTCAACGTGTCTTGAGGCTCAACTCATTTCTCGCAATATGAGTTGATTTTGAAAAACAAAAATTAAAAGGCTTAACTCACCTCTCGCAATATGAGTCAATTTAAAACATAAACTAAAAATACCTCGGCGTGCCCCGAGGCTCAACTCACTTCTCGCAATATGAGTTGATTTTTTTAAAAAATTTAAAAATACCTCAACGTGTCTTGAGGCTCAACTCATTTCTCGCAATATGAGTTGATTTTCCTTGTAAAGCATGAATATTAAACATCAAAATACCAAAACCAGTCCTTTGGTAGAACTCGGGTATCTTTTCCTTTGATTCAGTGCGACTCTCATTCAAGATTTCTTGCTTTACTGGATTACCTGTATATGCCATGCATGATGTCATCATGATATGCACATGTTTGTCTTAAATGCCTTTATGCCTACATGATTATGCAGTGCTCCTTAAGCATATTGGTCGTATGTCATTTTCGCCATGATTGTTGAGGATCTGTGTTCATTGCTTTGATTCTCGACCTTCTCTTCAGGCCTCATACCTGTCTTCGAGCTTTACGAGTAATCGACGTTTCTCAGATATCACCCTTTTTGCCCTTGGTTAAACTTTGTTCTTGCTTTGAAGATCTTGCACTTATCAAATTCTTATCCGGGTAATGCTTGACATTTCTTTTGTTTAGAGTATGTCATTTCACTATTTATCATTAAATAAACACATAGTGAGATGCATGAAAATGGTCAGGTAGGGACATAAAGGATATCTCATATTCCTTTATTTCAAGTGTGGCAAACAAAGAAAGTTAAACAATGAGAGTAAAAATGTCAAAAAGAAAGAAAAGGTCGTATTCAACGGATACAAATGCTCTAGATATTCAACACATGAACTCTTCCACGTTCCTCAATCAATAATCTTTTCGAGCATGGCTTCTTGTGTAGAAAATTTCGAGCTTTCAGAAGTGCTTCAAATACTGTAGTCTCACTACTTGACCTATCGTTCGACCGCCAGGTTTGTTTCATTAGGACGCCCTCTCGGGTTTTCATCCTAATCTTTTTGTACTGATCAAGACGCCCTTTTCGGGTTTTCGGCTTTTTTTTAGATGCCCTTTTCGGGTTTTCATCTTAAGCATAATATTTCTTCACCGCATCCGAATTCACCGGATTCGGTAACTCCTTCCCATCCATCTCGGTAAGGATTAAAGCTCCTCCTGAGAATGCCTTTTTACAACGTATGGTCCTTCCCAATTTGGTGCCCATTTTCCTCGCAGGTCTTTTTGTATTGGGAGAATCTTTCTCAGAACGAGTTCTCCTTCATGGAACTCTCTTGGTTGTACCTTCTTGTCATGGGCTGCGATCATTCTCTTTTGGTACATTTGCCCATGACAAATTGCCCTTAGACGTTTTTCTTCAATGAGGTTCAACTGATCATATCGAGCTCGAACCCATTCTGCTTCTTCTAACTTTGATTCCATCAATACTCGCAGAGAGGGGATCTCAACCTCGATAGGTAGCACAGCTTCCATTCCATAGACTAGAGAGAAAGGAGTTGCTCCCGTAGATGTTCGCACAGATGTGCGATATGCAAACAAAGCAAATGGAAGTTTCTCGTGCCAATCTTTATATATCTCAGTCATTTTCCCAATGATCCTCTTAATGTTCTTGTTAGCTGCTTCAACAGCCCCGTTCATCTTTGGGCGATAGGGCGAGGAATTATGATGCTTTATCTGGAACTGCTCGCACACTTCTTTCATCATCTTATTGTTCAGATTCGTGGCATTATCTGAGATGATTCTTTCAGGCAAACCATATCGGCAAATAACTTCCTTTTTCAAAAACTTGCACACTGCAGTCTTCGTCACATTGTCAAACGAAGCGGCTTCAATCTATTTTGTGAAGTAATCGATAACCACAAAAATGAATCGATGTCCATTTGAAGCTTTTGGAGAAATTAGCCCTATGACATCCATGCCCCACATAGAAAAAGGCCACGGAGAAGTCATGACATGAAGGGGTGAAGGGGCTACATGAATTTTATCGCCGTAGATTTGACATTTGTGGCATTTTCTGGCAAAATTGATGCAGTCACTTTCCATTGTCAGCCAATAATAACCGAGTCTCATGATCTTTCTGGCCATATTGAAACCATTGGCATGCGTTTCGCAAATTCCCTCATGGACCTCTTCAAGTATTTTTCTGGTTTCAACATCATCCACACATCTCAAAAGCATCTGATCCTTTCCTCTTTATACAGGATATCCCCATCAAGAACAAATCCCGCTGCCATTCTTCTAATTGTTCTTTTATCGTTCTCATTCGCTTGTTCGGGATACCTTTGATTCTTGATATATTCTAAGATATCATGGAACCAAGGCCGTCCGTCTACTTCTTTCTCAATGCTACAACAGTGTGCAGGGACCTCGTGTATGCTCATTTTGAAGGGCATTATTTCTGCTTCTCTACTTGCTTTGAACATTGAAGCCAAAGTGGCTAGGGCATCAGCCAATTGGTTCTCTTCTCGTGGGAAGTAATGAAAAGTTATTTCTTTGAATTCCTTGATCAATCCAGCCACTAAATCGCTGTACTTAATCAATTTTGAGTCCCTCACTTCCCATTCTCCACGGATTTGGTAAATCACTAGGGCTGAATCCCCGTACACCTCTAAGATCTCGATGTTTCATTCGATAGCTGCACGAAGCCCCATGATACAGGCCTCATATTCTGCGATATTATTGGTACAGAAGAAGTTCAGTCTTGCAGTGAACGGATAATGATTCCCGTCTGGTGATACCAGGATTGCTCCAATTCCATACCCTAAAGCATTTGACGCACCATCAAAGCACATCTTCCATGACTTCTCTTTTGATGACTCGGATTCTATTTCTGTGATGCACATTAAGTCTTCGTCTGGGAAATCGAATCTTAAAGGCTCATATTCCTCTGTCGTTCGAGTTGCTAAGAAGTCAGCTATTGCGCTCTCTTTTATTGACTTCTGACTTACATAGGCAATGTCATATTCCGAAAGGAGGATCTGCCATCGTGCCATTCTTCCTGATAGTGCCGGCGATTCCATCATGTATTTTATTGGGTCCAGCTTTGAAATTAGCCATGTCGTGTGATACAACATATATTGTCTGAGTCTCCGAGCTACCCAAACCAGAGCGCAACAATATTCTCAATGGACGAATATTTTGCCTCATATTCAATGAACTTTTTGCTGAGGTAGTAGATCGCCTTTTCTTTCTTTCCTGACTCGTCTTGTTGTCCCAGTACGCCACCCATTGAACTTTCGAACACTGTCAGATACAAAATTAATGGTCTTCCCGGAGTTGGCGGTACTAGCACTGGAGGACAGGACAAATATTGTTTTATCTTATCAAAGGTCACTTGGCATTCCTCATTCCATTCTCCCGGGTTATGTTTTCGAAGAAGCCGAAAGATTGGGTCGCATTGGTTGGTAAGTTGAGCGATAAATCGGGCGATGTAATTTAATCTCCCTAAAAATCCTCTAACTTCCTTTGCGTGCGCAGAGGTGGTAATTCTTGGATGGCTTTTATTTTATCTGGATCAACTTCGATACTCTTTACTGACAATGAAGCCTAGCAACTTCCCGAGGTAGCCCCGAATTTACATTTGGCTGGATTAAGCTTTAGCTGAAACTTTCTCAGCCTTTCGAACAACTTCT